>NW_015176006.1:597235-598581 GCF_001447785.1 Gekko japonicus
TGTGAGGTAGGTGGGGCTGAGAGAGTGACAGAAACTGCACTTTTTCAAGAACAGCTCTGACAGAACTATGGCTTGCCCACGGTCATCCAGCAGGTGCAAGTGGAGGAGTGGGGAATCAAACCCGGTCCCCCCAGATTAGAGTCCGTGTACTTAACCACTACACCAAACTGGCTCTTATGGCACTGAGTTCCACAGGCTAATTATGTTTTGTATAACAGAAGCACTTTCCTTTTGACCATGGTCTTGCCTGTGCTGGAAACTTCACAACTGCCTCTTTCCTCGCTGCCAGAACGCAGCTTCTTCAAGGACTCTAGTGCCAGTTACTGTAGAGCTTCATCGGGGACCTTGGATGTTAATTGGTTAAGCCAGTCGAAGTGAATATAAGAAAATTTCTCAAAGAGCATTTTTGTTTCAAAAGTATCTGCATGCCGGAAACTTTGCCTCCAGCTCTGTCTCTTGGATAGGTGGCATTGCTAAGTTTTTTGTTTTTTTAAAGACAGAAAATATAAAAATGTTTAAAGCAAGCGGTGAAGGCTGTTATTAGTTTCTTTCAAAGATGAAAGTACTCTCAAATGCCATTCCCGAAATTGGGGCTCTTTTTGTCTGGCTTTGATGTGTCTCCTTGAAAAAGAAGAAAGTCGCTCACCTCCACTTGATGTGTTTACTCAAGTCGTTCTGAATTTGAAGCCAAGATAACGGGACGTTAATCCCAGCTCCCTGATTGATAATTTAAATTACACTTCTGTAACCTAGCGTAGTAAGTGCTTCTTAGCTATCTGTTTCTGTCTTTCTCACTACTTCTCTCTCATCAGTCTATCCCCAGGGTTTTCCACCAATGAAGATTGCAATAAATCTATATATCTAATAGCGAAGTTGCCCCCGGAGTGCGGATCGCTAAATCAGCGCTCCGGGGGCAGCTGGGGGGCCGGGGGAGGTTTGTGCACACGTGGGCCAGTCCACACGTGTGCACAAAAATAAAAAAAGTTGAAAAAAAAATCGGGGGGATGTTTAAATCCCCCTGAAAGTGCAAGAGCGTCTCCTGCGCATGTGCAGGGGACGCTCTGGAACGTCGCCGCCGGAGCCGGGGGGTGGGGAGAGAGAGAGTGCAAGGTGCCTCGGAGACGGTGAGGGGGGGAGAGAGCCGGAAAGAGACGGAGCCGAGGCCCGCGCGGCCCTCGGGTTGGAGCCGGTGGGGGGGAGGGCAAAAGAGAGAGAGAGAGAGAGAGAGTGGGGGGCGGAAACAGAGAGAGAGATGGAGAGAAAGAGAGAGAGAGAGAGCGGCGAGAGGGGGGGCGAAAGAGAGAGAGAGAGGGGCGAGAGGGGGGGGTGGAAAGAAAGAGATGGGC
>NW_015176006.1:598836-615152 GCF_001447785.1 Gekko japonicus
GCTGCCGCCCCCCCGGGGAATCAAGGGGGGGGGGGGATGGGGGGGATGGGGCTCTTTTTTCCCCCCCCCCGTCTTGTTTCCACGTCTTGTTTTATATCTGCAAGATTTGAAAGTGGAATTGGCTAAACGCACAGCAGGTCAACGCAATTCAAAGTTAGCGGTTTGATTTTGGCAGTTAGGGTTGGCCGATAGGCCAGTCGAAAACGGTTTTAGTCCATTGGCCCATCCGATGACGATCGAGTATATTTGAAGAACGAACTTAATTAGACCAGTGGAGATGTCAGCCCCATTAACAGGTTTAAGCAGCTGATAGTGGTGTTTCGCCGTTAGTACGTATCACTAGGGCTGGTGAGTCCTAAATCCAAATCCTTACTCTGCCATGAAGGTCTCCAAGTGGCCGTGGATTAATCTCTTTCTCTCCACCTCTAAAGCGTACCATCCTCATAGGATTGTTGTGAAAGAGAAATGGAAGAGAGAATCAATTATCCTGCCCTGAGCGTGTTGGCGGAAGGGCAGCAAAAAATACAATGGAGGGATAGCTCATCTAACAGTGTTTATAAAAGCAAAATTATATAACACGGTTTATAAAAGCTACCTATGGAGATGATGTGAACTCCCCCACAGTGGCAGCTTTTAAGCAGCAGCTGGACAAACACTTTTCAGGGATGCTGTAGGCTGATCCTGCATTGAGCAGGGGGTTCAACTATATGGCCTGTAGGACCCCTTCCAACTCTTATTCTGTGATTCTTGGATTTATGCATTCTCTTGTTGACAGATAGAAACAAACTTTATTTAAAAAATTCAATGGATTAGTATAACTTTCAACAGCATTAGGTAAATTTTGCATCCAGCCTTGCTCATGGCTTGCAGACTGGGGGCTGTGGCTCCCTTGGTTGAATCAATCCATCTCAGGTTGGGTCTTCCTCTTTTCCTCCTGCCTTCAACTTTTCCTGGCATTGTTGTCTTTGGTGTAGTGGTTGAGTGTGTGGACTCTAATCTGGGAGAACCGGGTTTGATTCCCAGGGCGGGGTATAAATCCAATCTCTCCTCCTCCTCCTCCTCCTCCTCCTCCTCCTGCCCCAACGCTCCCTGTTTTACCCCTTCCACTTTTACATATTGGGTACCAAGCATTCCAAAAGGATAATGAAGCTGGAAGCCCATGATCGGGAGAATCATTTGGAAGTCCTAACCCAACCCTACAAAATCTTTCCCTCTAGAATCTGATAGGTTTTCAAGGGCTTGCATGGGCTGTTTTCCTCTCTTCCTTTCCCCTTCTTTAGCTGATTCCCTGCCGCTCTCAACATTTCAGGCCTCCTGGAGCATGCTCAGTCCTCAGACCATTTCTCAAGTTCTGGTTAAATTGCCCAAGTCATTGTCCCTGCATACATTGGGAATTCCCCCAAATATGTAGAAACCCCTACCTGTGGGCAGACCAGACCACCATTCTACTTTCGTGGTGGAAACGGGTGTCGGCTGTCTTACTATTAGAAGAAACAAATCGAGACCATGCGAGACTCATGAAGGAGGATCACATCCTGTCCCCTCTTCACTTTCTGACCCTCAGCTCCATCACCTCAACAAGCCTGGTTGATGTAGCGGCACGTGCTCCCATTCTTCCCCTCACTTGCAAAATGGGGGGTTGGAATCTCACCTGTCTGTCCTCCTCCCTACCACTCTGCAGAGACTGGAGTGGCGGCTCCTGCTGCCCTCCCCGTCCTATCTGTCTGAAGCAGCGGCTCCCCCTCCAATGTCTTCCACACATGGTGAGGAGGGTGGATGCTGAAGTGCAAACAACGTTCCTTTGCTGGGGGGAAATTTACCCCCTTCATTTTTTTAAAAAAAAGCTTTTTGCATTTTTTCTGCAAACCTGGGGGATCCCCCAAGTCTGTAGAAAAATCTCCCTTCTCTCTGCATGGCCCCATTCAGCAGATTTAAGTATCCGCAGGTAGGGCCACATGGAGAATTGGACATACTGAAGATGACCGAAGTGGCAACGTGAGAGTCCGGCTTTGTAGTTCCACAAAACAGTTAGGGAGAATCATTTAGGCGCTTGCATTTTCCAAGGCGAGCGGGAGTGCTGGGGAATACCTAATTGACCTTCAATTGCTTTCCGTCACAGGCGCCTCCGATATGAGGTCTGACAGCCATTAAAAAGCCATCTTTGTTTGTATTTATTTCAATAATTTTATGGGGCTTTGTTTATCAGAAATGAGTGGCATAATCCATCATTCAGCAGACAGGTGTTTCCGTGATTAATTGGGCTTAATGGCATCTAAGCCTCCAGCATGATGATCGTGTTCTATTAGCCGGGATTTCAAGATAAGCAGAGCTAGCACATCTTGCGTTGAGCATTAATTGCCCTCACTCTCTTGAGACTGCTTGATTTGGCTCCCCCCCCCCCAGTAGAACTGATGCTGTTTTATTGCCCTTCTGGCTACTTTACGGGGAAGGGGGGATATATTTTTGCATTGTCAGAAAATAGATTCAGAATGCTCGATACTCCAGTTGTTAAAAATCGCAAGCTGAAAAGGTCTCCAATGGCGTGTAGTTTCTGATTGGAAGGGGGGAAAGGCAGGTTTTGGTTCATTCTCGGTGAAATTGCATGAGACCATCAGAGGGATGCCAGCCTCCAGGTGGGACCTGGGGATCCCCTGGAAGTACAGCCCATCTGCAGACTACAGAGTGCAGTTCCCCTGGAGAAAATGGATGCTTTGGAGGGTGGACTCTATGGCATTGTAGCCCACTGAGGTCTCTGTCCTCCTAAGACTCCATCCCCAAATCTCCAGGAATTTCCCAACCTGGATCTGGCAGCCCTACCCCCCATCCCCTGCTGGTGGCCAGAGAGGACCTGACCACCCATTATAGAACATCGGAGGGGGGCAGGAAGCAGCTAGAACCTCTCACTGATCTCTGGACCCAGTTCCAGTTGAGAGGCGCCCCCCCCCCCCAATGCTTTTGGCTGCCATCTGTGGTCTCCTCGGAAAGAGGAGTGAAACGAACCAGCTGAGAATCCCCTCCTCCAGTTTGGTGTAGCGGTTAAGTGCGCGGACTCTAATCTGGGAGAACCGGGCTTGATGCCCCACTCCTCCACTTGCACCTGGCTGGATGACCTTGGGCAAGCCATGGCTCTGATAAGAGCTGTTCTTGAAAAAAGAGCAGTTTCTATCAAGAGCTCTCTCAGCCCTGCCGACCTCACAGGGTGTCTGTTGTGGGGAGGGGAAGGGAAAGGAGTTTGTAAGCCGCTCTGAGACACCTTTGGGTAGTGAAGGTAAAAGGTAAAGTTTTGCTTGAAAGCCAGTCGAGTCCGACTCTAGGGTTGCGGTGCTCATCTCCGTTTCAAAGCCGAAGAGCCAGCGCTGTCCGAAGACGTTTCCGTGGTCATGTGGCCGGCATGACTAAACACCAAGGCGCACGGAACGCTGGCAGGAGCTGGGTATAAATCCAATCTCCTCTTCTTCTTCCTGAACTAACATTTTGGTAGTGGTAGAAAGTGTCCTTGGGTCACAGCTGACTTAACGGCGACCTGGTAGGGTTTTCAAAGCAAGAGACAGAGAGGTGGTGCATAGCAACCCTAGGCTTCCTCGGTGGTCTCCGGTCCAAGGACTAAGCAGGGCCCATTCCACTTAGCTTCCAAGATCTTACGAGATCGGGCTAGCCCGGGCCAGCCAGGTCAGGGCAACAGACATTTTACTGAACTGTAATTGTCATGTTAGGAGCTGCGGTGGCTCAAGTGGTTAAGACGCTCAACTGCAGGCTGTGGAAGGTCAGTAGTTCAGCAGTTCGAGACCCGGGTTGCCGCATGACGGAGTGAGCTCCCGTCTCTAGTTCCAGCTCCTGCTAAACTAGCAGTTCGAAAGCAAGAAATTGTAAGTAGATAAAAAGGTACAGCTTTGGTGGGAAGGTAACAGCGTTCCGTGCGCCTTTGTGTTTAGTCATGCCGGCCACATGACCACTAAACGTCTTCGGACAGCGCTGGCTCTTTGGCTTTGAAACGGAGATGAGCACCGCAACCCTAGAGTCGGACTCGACTGGCTTTCGAGCAAGGGAACCTTTACCTTTACTAATTGTCATGTGTGTTGCCTTTTGATTCCCAAGGGGCACCTCGGAATAGAATTTTTGACTGAAAGTTGGGATAAAAACAAACTATAGGGGTGGGAAGGTATTTTCTTAAAATCCAGGGGTTTTTTTCTGATGCAGGGAGGAAGGGGACATGGCCAGTGATTTAAGACTAAGCTGCATTCAGGTCTGAAGGCCTGCGTTCAGGTCCTCACATGGATAACTGAGCTGCAAAAAGAACAGAAACACAGAAAACACAAGTGTCTCACAATAAAGAAGATATTTTAACAGTAATGCTACTATCTAACAAAGGGGGCTTTGACTCTCAGAAACGTATGCCCTGGATATCTAATCAGTTTCTAAAGGGCTACTGGATTTGAAACGGGCTCTTCTCCCGTGGACCAACATGGGCACTTCTCTGAAACTGCTATCGGGTTTCATTAGAGGAGGCAGCTGCGGTTTTGTCCCGAGTGGGGCGAAACCGTGGCAGAAACTGGAACTTTTGAACTGAAACTGAATGTTAACAAAATTCACTCAGGAGAGGAGGTACTCCTAGAACGCGTTGTAGTTGCTTAGCTGCTGGGCACCGAACGCATTTGATGTTTTTCAGTACCTAACTGGGATGGGGGTGGGGTGGGGGGAGAGTACGTCTTTTCTTTTTTAAAAAAGGCCTGCAAATCAGACTTACAGAATACGGCGTTCTCTCTTTCCCCCCCAGTTCCCGGCCGCGTGGCTGACCATGTTCGATGCGGTGCTCATTCTCTTCCTGATACCTCTGAAAGATAAAGTCGTTGACCCCATCTTGAAGAGGAACGGCCTGCTGCCTTCGTCTCTGAAGAGGATTGCAGTCGGGATGTTCTTTGTGATGTGCTCGGCTTTTGCGGCAGGTAAGGAGGGGGAAGGACTTCCGGGCAGTGCTTTTCCAGTGGTCCGTTTCAACTGCGGACGGGGAGCTCAGAACATCTGAGAAGCATGACAGCTCTTCAGCCTGGCGGTTCTCTAGTGGGCAGCAAGAGAAACTAAAGTTCGTCTTGGGAAATTAAGCTATCGTATTGTTGTACCCCCCCTGGCTCCCAGAACAGGACAAATCCCACACAGCAGGGATCCCCCAAGTGTGCCTGTAGGAACCACGGCACCTGCCACCAAGGGTTCTTAGAAAGTAGGCAGGGCCAGGTGGGGCTTCTGCCCAGCAAGGCTTCTGATTGGATGTTGGAGATTGGATTGGCTGTTCAGGTTCGTTCAAAGGCTGTTTTGGTAGCCGCCGCCACCACAGCACAAGGATCTTCACTGTGTGACTGAAGGTAAACTGCAGCAGCTATTTTGTGGCTCGCTTTCCCTCCTGGCTCAGCGGCAGGGCATCTGCTTGGCATGCAGAAGGTCCCAGGTTCGATCCCTGGCATCCAGTGTTCCCTCTAAGCTGAGTTAGTGTGAGCCAGCTCACAGCTTTTTAGCCTCCAGCTCACAGATTTTTGTCTTAGCTCAGGAAGAATGGCTCCGAAGCAAACTAATTTATGCAGTAACCAAATCGCTTGCTCACAACTTTAATGCCAGTGGCTCACAAAGTAGAATTTTGCTTACAAGACTCCACACCTTAGAGGGAACATTGCTGGCATCTCCAGTTGAAAGTTGAAAGGCTGTCATTTGGAGGAGGGCAAGGAGCTGTTCCGGTTGGCAGCAGAGGATAGGACCCGAAGCAACGGGTTTAAGTTACATGCAGAAAGGTATTGGCTGGATATCAGGAGAAACCTTTTCACGGTCAGAGTGGTTCAAAGGTGGAATCGGCTGCCTAGAGAGGTGGTGAGCTCCCCTTCACTGGCAGCTTTCAAGAAGAGGCTGGGCAGATATTTGCCAGAGATGCTTTAGGCTGGTCCTGCATTGGGCAGGGGGTTGGACTAGATGGTCTACTGTGTGCAATTCTGGTCACCACACCTTAAAAAGGATATTATAGCTTTGGAAAAAGTGCAGAAAAGGGCAACTCGAATGATAAAAGGGTTGGGACACTTTCCCTATGAGGAAAGGTTAAGGCGCTTAGGGCTCTTTAGCTTGGAGAAACGACGACTGAGGGGTGACATGATTGAGGTTTATAAGATTATGCATGGGAAAGAGCAGGTAGAGAAAGAGGTACTTTTCTCCCTTTCTCACAATACAAGAACCCGTGGGCACTCCATGAAATTGCTGAGCGGTCGGGTTAGAACAGATAAAAGGAAGTACTTCTTCACCCAAAGAGTGATTAACACATGGAATTCACTGCCACAGGAAGTGGTGGCGGCTACAAGCATGGACGGCTTCAAAAGGGAATTAGATAAGCATATGGAGCAGAGGTCCATCAGTGGCTATTAGCCACAAGGTATAGATAGGGACTCTGGGGCAAGTGATGCTCTGTCATCTTGGTGCTTGGGGGGGGGTCAACAGTGGGAGGGCTTCTAATGTCCTGGCCCCACTGGTGGACCTCCTGATGGCACTGGTATTTCTGGCCACTGTGTGACACAGAGTGTTGGACTGGATGGGCCTTTGGCCTGATCCAACATTGGCATCTCTTATGTTCTTATGTCTGTATGGCCCCTTCCAACTCTATGATTTTAGGATTCTAAGATCTGGCAGCCGGGGATGGGAAAGACCTCTGCCTGAGACCCTGGAGAGCCGCTGCCAGTCTGAGTAGACCACACTGACTTTGACAGACTGACGGTCTGATTCAGCGTAAGGCAGTTTCGTGTGGGTGTTTCCGCAGCAGCCACTTTGTGGCTGTGCCCAGCACGCCATCTCGGAATTCCCAGTGTACCCACAGGGTCAAAAAGGTTGGGGGACCCCTGCCACACAGTACTGATTCCACCTCCACTGATTTGCGGGCAGCATTGTCATCCCGTGAACGCACCGGAATCCTTTCATGTGACCAGCATTAGAACTGACGGATGAAAGGGAATCTGCAAAATTCCCATAGTGCTGACCACGCAGTCCCATCTCTACACAATTAGATAAACAGGCGCTTGGGGCGAGAGGCATTTTTTTGGGCTGCCATCCAGTTGCAAGGAGGGCAAAAACCTGTTATTCCAAGAGCCAACCAGAACATTCAGAGAACAACGATGTGCCTGTCCAGTTTTAACCCTGAAAAAAAGAAGGGAGACGCTGATCTGTAGTGAGTGCTTGAGATTTTTGTTCTGTCCAGATCTGCATTTGTCTTTCTGCTGTGGTAGAGGCCAATGTCTGGTCATTAACATCTGGTCATTCTCTATGCTAAATGTGCCAAAGCCTGAGAGCTTACTTTGAGTCTTGCCTGTTTCTGTTTATGCACGAGTCAGTTATCACGACAAGATGGATAAATGTTTGTGAGAGGACCCCCAGTTTGAATCTTCCCTTCGTTCAGAATTCACTTGGTGAATTGCAATCTCTTCATCCCTCTGTAAAGGTAAAAGTTTCCCTTGCTCGAAAGCCAGTTGAATCCGACTCTAGGGTTGCGGTGCTCATCTCCGTTTCCAAGCCGAAGAGCCAGAGCTGTCCGAAGACGTTTCCGTGGTCATGTGGCCGGCATGACTAAACACCGAGGCGCACGGAATGCTGTTACCTCCCCACCGAAGTGGTACCTATTTATCTACTTGCAATTTCTTGCTTTCGAACTGCTAGGTTGGCAGGAGCTGGGGCCAGAAATGGGAGCTCACTCCATCATGTGGCTCTCGCATCTTGAACTGCCGAACTACAGACCTTCCGGTCTGTAGTTCAGCGTCTTAACCAGTGAGCCACCATAGCCCCCCATCCCTCTGTAAAAAGGTAAAGGTTCCGTTGCTCGAAAGCCAGTCGAATCCGACTCTAGGGTTGCGATGCTCATCTCCGTTTCAAAGCCGAAGAGCCAGCGCTGTCCGAAGACGTTTCCATGGTCATGTGGCCGGCATGACTAAACACCAAGGCGCATGGAACGCTGTTCCCTTCCCACCGAAGTGGTACCTATTTATCTACTTGCAATTTCTTGCTTTCGAACTGCTAGGTTGGCAGGAGCTGGAACTAGAGATGGGAGCTCACTCCGTCATGCGGCACACTCGGGTCTCGAACTGCTGAACTACCGACCTTCCACAGCCTGCAGTTCAGTGTCTTAACCACTTGAGCCACCGCAGCTCCCTCTGTAGGCCATACTAATTTTGGCCTGCTTTATAGGGCTGTTTGTAAGTATTCTCGGGGCTGTTACGTGAAATGCTCTGAACACTCCAAGGCTGTAGAGATGCATATTATTAAACTACATTCATCGCAGGTGAGGTGCTGAAGTCCTTCAGTTCCCTTCCCTTCCAAATCTCTCCAGCTGCTCTCTCACCTCCCGGCTTTCATCTGCTCTGACATCCCCCCTTTGTTCCTTGGGGAGTTGATTTTCGTCCTGCCGCTTTTTGCCCTCTCTTCGGGCCACTTCCACACTGTCATTTTTGTCACTCATTTGTCCCTGCTGCTTCGGAGTCCCCCCCCCAAAAAAGTGTTTTGCTCTCCCTAGTAGTCCCAGAGAGAGCAAAACACGTGGAAGGGGGGGGGGACACGACCCAAAGCAATAGGGACCAACGAGTGACAAAAATGACAGTGTGGAAGTGACAGTCAGAAACTGGACAGAGGGGCTCTTAGGTGGATTTGGACCTGGCCATAACTGAGCGTACGCGGCTGCTTTCCTGTGGCGGCTACAAGCATGGACGGCTTCAAGTGGGGATTGGATAAACACAGGGGTCATTTCCTGCAGGAGCACACAGGAGCGGAGCTCCGGCAGTAAAGAGCCCAGGGGGCGGGCACATGCAACAAGCCCCGTCCCCTGCTCCCAGCAGCCCTCAGTCAGAGCAAGCAGTAGCCAGGTAAGCTGTAGAGCTCCCCCCGGCCCCCGGTGCCAAAACAGTCCAGTGGCACCTTTAAGACCAAGTTTT
The DNA here is from genome assembly GCF_001447785.1 of Gekko japonicus. Taxonomy (NCBI): domain Eukaryota; kingdom Metazoa; phylum Chordata; class Lepidosauria; order Squamata; family Gekkonidae; genus Gekko; species Gekko japonicus. The sequence continues at coordinate 607,776 of NW_015176006.1, forward strand.
ATTCAGGTACAAGCTCTCCCTCCTCTACGAGGACAGATCTGCACATTCCCCCCCCCCAATAGCTAGCAATCCAAAACAGTCCAGTGGAGCCTGAGTGGTGGGTGTTGTCTTCTGACACACTTCCAGTGATGTCAGGGGGTGTGGCATATGCAAATAAGTTATGCTAATGAGCTCCTGCACCTCTTTTTCTACGAAATGACCCCTGGATAAACATATATGGAGCAGAGGTCCATCAGTGGCTCTTAGCCACAAGGTATAGATAGAAACTCTTGGTCTGGGGCAGGTGATGCACTGTATTCTTGGTGCTTGGGGGGGTCAACAGTGGGAGGACTTCTAGTGTCCTGGCCCCACTGCTGGACCTCCTGGTGGCACCTGGTATTTTTGGCCACTGTTGACACAGTGTTGGACTGGATGGGCCGTTGGCCTGATCCAACATTGGCTTCTCTTATGTTCTTATGTTCCCCCTCCCGCAAAGACCCCATCGATAGTAGGGTCCGTGACTCGGTGGAAGAGCCTCTGCTTTGCATGCAGAAGGTCCCCATCTTCTCCAGTTGAAAAGGACCAGGCAGCAGGTGATGTGAAGAAACCTCAGGCTGAGACCCTGGAAAGTTGCTGCCAGCCAGAGTTGACGACACTGACCTTCCTAGAATCATAGAATCTCAGAGTTGGAAGGGCCCATGCAGGCCATCTAGTCCTACCCCCTGCTCAATGCAGGATCAGGCTAGAACATCCCTGTAGAATCAGGACCTTGATGGATCATGGATCTGATTCACTGTGGTGGCGGCTACAAGCATGGACGGCTTCAAAAGGGAATTAGATAAGCATATGGATTAGAGGTCCATCAGTGGCTATTAGCCACAAGGAATAGATAGGGACTCTGGGGCAAGTGATGCTCTGTCATCTTGGTGCTTGGGGGGGTCAACAGTGGGAGGGCTTCTAATGTCCTGGCCCCCACTGCTGGACCTCCTGATGGCACTGCTATTTCTGGCCACTGTGTGATACAGAGTGTTGGACTGGATGGGCCTTTGGCCTGATCCAACATTGGCATCTCTTATGTTCTCATGTTCTTACTGTAAGGCAGCTTCTTGTGGGTTCGTACTGAGGAAGGGCTCTGTGGCTCAGTGGAAGAGCCTCTGCTTTGCGTGCAGAAGATCCAGGGTTCAGTCCTCGACATCTCCAGTTAAAAGCACCAGGCAGTAGGTGATATGGACCTCAGCCTGAGACCCTGGAGAGCCACTGCCAGTCTGAGTAGACCGTACTGACCTGGATGGTTCAAGGGGTTGATTCAGTACAAGGGGTTGATCCAGCACATGGAAGTTGCAGGGAAATGAACCGCGGGGACTAGGTCCATGCACCTAAAGGGGGTACCTGTCTGCTTCATCCTCTCCATTACGAGACAGGGCTGGGGGTTTGATATCCATGTAAGATTTGCAGATGAACTCCTCCCCCTGAGCACCACCAGCATCGCACGTCTCTGAGCAATGTTTCATGGGCTGCACAAGCCTTCACCTGCTGTCTGCCGTAACGAACGTTATTGATAAAGCGTCATAGCGTCCAATGAATTAATGCTGGGGGCTTGTAATCTTCCCCATATATTCTGGACAGGGACACTTTATAGGGCCATTAAGGTATCTTGCGATGAGAGAGGTAATTACCTTATTAGGGACAAGGTCATTTTGATATGTGGCCAAGCACAGTTCCTGGCACAAAGTCATCGGTCTTTAAAAAAAAGAATATTTCTTTGGATTTTTTTACAGTATATATATGGATTTTTATATATATATAAAATCCCTGTGTCAGTTTGGACGCACAATGATAGAAACCCTGTGTATTTTTAAACAGTCCAAATTTTGTATCAGAGTCCTGGATTTGTGTTTTCCGAATGGGAATATATTTGCTTATGTGCCGTGATCCGTTACAGTAGAATTTTGGCTCTTTCAGATAAGGGACCCAATGTCCGACCTGCAACTAGGAATATTTTATTTTAATGACTTACCGTAATGTACATGTATGGTCTGCCACTCTGTCTCCCCCCCCCCCACACACACACTTTTTGTCTTTCTCTTGGCATATTTATTGTGTGGACCTCCTTAATTTCGGCCATGCCTTCTGTCCATGGAATCCTGGGAACTGTAGTTCTGTAGCAAGCGGGAACAGTGTTGTGCCTTAACTCTTGTACCAAACTACAGTTCTCAGTGGGAAGGCGGAGCTAGATCTGTTAAACTAGAATAGCGCTGGCATAAATGTGAAGGATGTTGGTACACACTCTTTTCTTCTCCCTTGTTCCATTTTTCTACTCTAAAAATATGAAATGTTGGTTATTAATAATCATACGAATAGCTTGACCCTAGCTGCAGTAATACCTGCCCCGGATAGCCCGATCTCATCAGATCTCGGAAGCTAAGCAGGGTCAGCTCCGGTTAATATTTCATGGGAGACCTCAAAAGGAATACCAGGGTTGTGATGCAGAGGCAGGCAATGGCAAGCCACCTCTGAACATCTCTTTAAAACTCTGTTGGATGGCCATGAGTCAGCTGTGACTTCACAGCACATGCACACAGAGCTGCAGTAAGAAGGCCACGTGAGGATCAGTGTAGCATAGTGACTGTAGTATTTTCTTAGTACTAGAGATACTCTGGTTCAAATAACTGCTCTGGCTCACTGGTTAACTTTGGACCATTGATTCCATCTCAGTAGGGTTGCCAAATCTGTCTTTGCCGGGAGCGAGGGGCTCCCAGCCGGTGTCGGGGCTGTGCGCGCGCGCCACGTGCACGTCACCCAGAAGTGACGTAGGCACGCTGGGCACGGGGCCACGGCCATACAAGGGAAAACCATAGAGTTTTCCCCAGCGTGCCCGGCGTGCCCACGTCACTTGCTAGTGACGCACACGCCAGGGGCGGGGTTCCCCCGGGGCCCGATTCCGCCGCGTCGGAAATCGGGGCTTCAAAGCGGGGGAATCCCCGCCCCCCACCCACATTTGGCAGCCCTACGTCTGAGCCTAACTACGTCCCAGGGTTCTTGTGAGAAAAAAGCAGGCTCACCCAATATATATATATATGCCATCCTGAGTTCTCTGGACAAAGGCATTTGTGATAAGTCTGAGGGACAAAGGCCGAGGACCCACCTTAGGTCAGGCCATATCCTACTTGTATGTCCTACAGCAGTGGTGGCGAACCTATGGCACGGGTGCCAGAGGTGGCACTCAGAGCCCTCTCTGTGGGCACGCGTGCCATCGCCCCAGCCAGGCCCAGACCATCATTAAAGTGTCGAATTCTCTGCCAAATGATTTTAAGTAAATGAAAGCATTTGGGATTGCTTTCCTTACTTTGTTTGGATCATCTTAAGTCAATGTATGAGTTGTTGTTTCTAAAGTAAAACCTCAGTATTCAGGTTAAATTGCCCTGTTGGGACTTTGCGATAAATAAGTGGGTTTTGGGTTGCAGTTTGGGCACTCGGTCTCTAAAAGGTTCGCCATCACTGTCCTACAGTGTTCCCTCTAAGTTGAGTTAGTGTGAGCTAGCTCACAGTTTTTATCCTCCAGTTCACACATTTTTGTCTTCGCTCAAGAAGGATGGCTCAAGAGCAAACTAACTTCTGCAGTGGCCAAATAGCTCACTCACAACTTTAATGCCAGTAGCTCACACAGTAGAATTTTTGCTCACAGGACTCCACAGCTTAGAGGGATCATTGGTCCCGAACTGGTAGGTGAAGACTGGTGATCTGTTCTTTGTGGGGTAGGGCACAGAACTGAGGCTTCGCCCTCATAGATTCTGATTTCCCCTGGCATTGTCCGTATGCCTCAATCTAATTTTTACCATCTTGAGGCCTAGAAACTCGCCCTGTCTCTGACAGCATACAGGGAGAAAGGGCTGTCACTTAGAGGAGGGCAGGGAGCTGTTCCTGTTGGCAGCAGAGGATCATGGGACACGCAAGAAATGGGTTTAAATTAAGGTCGGGAAACTACCAGCTGGATATCAGGGAAAACTTTTTGACAGAGTTGTGCAATAGTGGAATGGGCAGCTAGGGAGGTGGTGAGCTCCCCCTCACTGGCAGTCTTCAGGCAGCAGCTCTAGGCCAGGGATGCTCTAGGCCAGGAGTGGCCAAACTTGCTCCGTGTAAGAGCCACATAGAATAAATGTCAGATGTTCGAGAGCTACAAGACACGAATATTACACACATTTTTATTTTAAAAACATGCACATTGCCCTTTTCTTAACATTAAATGAGACTGCCAAAAATAAAAACAAAAAGGGTAAAAACAGATATTGATAATGATATTTATTTGTCCAATGGCATTTATTTGTTTGCTAATGATATTTATTTGTCTAAGAAGAATAAGAAGAGATTGGATTCATACCCCGCCCTTCACTACCCAAGGGAGTCTCAGAGCGGCTTACAAACTCCTTTCCTTCCCCCTCCCCACAACAGACACCCTGTGAGGCAGGTGGGGCTGAGAGAGCTCTGACAGCAACTGCTCTTTTTCCAAGAACAGCTCTTATCAGAACTGCGGCTTGCCCAAGGTCATCCAGCCAGGTGCAAGTGGAGGAGTGGGGAATCAAACCCGGTTCTCCCAGATTAGGGTCGGCGCACTTAACCACGACACCAAACTGGCTCTCTCTCTAAGAGAGAGAGAAAGAGAAAGAGAGGTGAAAAGAAAGAAGGGGAAAGGTGGAAAGAAAGAGAGAGAGAGAGAAAAAAAGAAAACAAATAGATGGGGGGAGGGAAAGCATGCCTCCCCTTTTCTTCCCCAGCTGTCTTGCCGGGAGCCGCACAATAGGTGTGAAAGAGCCGCTTGTGGCTCCCAAGCTGCAGTTTGGCCACCCCTGATCTAGGCTGATCCTGCACTGAGCAGGGGGTGGGACTAGATGGCCCGTATGGCTCCTTCTAACTCTGTGTGATTCTGTGATTTAGATATCCTGCTTGTGGGTAATTTGTTTGTTTTTATACCCCGCTTTCCTGCTACGTAGGTCTTCAAGGTATGGACAGCAACATCTGGGTCACAGTCTCTGGAGCAGAACCTTCCCAGGAGTTGGGGGGGGGGGGTGTCGATTTTTTGTTTTGTTTTGTTTGGTTGTTTTGTTTACTTGGTTGAACTGGTAATATCACTGGATTGATATCAGAGGAATGTGGTTATTTCTGATAACACAACATTGCAGGTTGGGTGAACTTCATTTTAAGCCTGCTCAGCCGCGCGCGGCCACTGTTCTCAATGCAATCTGAGCCGTCCATTAGAGAGCTTCGATTATTTTAAATATCTTATAAATTGCGTGCAAATGCAGCTGATTCAATCTAGCGAACGTCGGCTGTGCTTACTTTTCTGGGCTTTTCTTGTCAAATGTGAGCAGCAGTCAGCCAGAAAATCACCCTGGTTTCCAAACTTTTGAAACCATTACAGCCAAGATCTAATCCTGAACTTGCAGTAGTCCAAAAACATCTTCGATCCAGCTTGACAACTCCCCACTCTTCAGCTCCAGTCTAACAAAGAATTGATGAACCTTCATCATACAAAGCTGGGTAAGATTGCTGTGATATCCATGAGTCGCATTTGTATCTAGCTTTATCTTAACACCAACCTGGAGAGGCAGGTACTGGCCCAGGGTCACCTGAAAAGACCCCTGACTGAGCCACCCAGGCTTATGTAATTCTAACACTCTCTGCTATGCCTTGAGTAAAGAGATCTGCACTTGAAGGAAAGTGTTTAGGCTCTCGGGAACTAATGGGGTGCACTGATTACAGTGTCCGACTAGGATCAAGGAGGCCCAGGTTCGAATCCCCACTGTGCCATGGAAGCTCGCTGGGTGACCTTGGGCCGCTCACTGGCTGTCAGCCTAGGCTAACTCACAGTGTGTGTGTGTGTGTGTGTGTAAAAGTGCTGTCGAGTTGCAGCCAACTGATGGGGACCCCAGCAAGGGGCTTTCAAGGCAAAGGGGAAGCAGAGTTGGTTTGCCACGGCCTTCCTCTGCAGAGCCTTCCTTGGTAGGGATGGTGTTGGAGTTTCAAGTTGCTTACACTTCAGTCATTACAGAGTTAAATGTTGTTTGTTGGCAAACAGGATGTTACGTTACATAATGTATTCAATGGCGGGAAAGTTTGTGGGAGTTGTTTACCCTAATGAAGTGATCTGTAACCTTTGTATTGGTCAACTAACAATTTGTTTGTGGAAATGCTTTGATCTAGCATTCATGTATTCACAAGGTTTATGGCTCTTTGTGTGAAGCAGAGAGGAATCTCCCCTCTAGAAGCTAACACAGATAGAAAGATGTAGCTGTTAGCATTTAGTACTAAAAGTAACTGCAAGTATGTAACCTTTTCATTTTATTTCTTTTATCCAAAGTACCTTACCCATGCTTTATTTTGTTTTGTAGTAAAGATATTTTTCTTTTACTAACATGGCTCTTGTGTTTGCAAAACGGCCATCAATTTTGAATCTCAGAATCCCAACAGATGGGCACGAACCAAAATTTGACACAAACTTGGTTCGGAGCCCCTGACTCAATGTTCAAGGAAGACGCCTTCCCTGAAAATTTAGCAGACTTTTGTCCAGTTTGGTTCGGCTGTTCAGTGGACATTTGAACCTTACAGCTGAGCAGTGCAGGTCCGCAGCTCACCTGTTCAGTTTAAATGGCTGGGCTCAGTTTAGATTTCCTGCTCTGGGTTGGGAAATACCTGGAGATATGAGGGATGGAGTCGGGGGGGCGGGGTTTGGGGAGGTGAGGGGCCCCAGCAGAGTAAAACGCCGTAGGAGTCCACCCTCCAAAACAGCCATTTTCTCCAGGGGAGCTGGTCTCTGTTGCCTGGAGATCAGTTGTAATAGTGAGAGATCTCCAGGTCCCACCTGGAGGTTGGCAGCCCTAGGCTAATGGGTCTGTCTCTGTCTCTCCCCTCCCCCCCCAACTGAAGCCAGCTGGAATGGGCATCGAGGGCATGTGTCACCAGCTTGCAGGGGGAACAGGAAACCCGTGTGGGTCACGTGTCCCATTTCCTAGGGCTGACACAGCATACGAAAGAGGAACAGGGCTTCTCAGTTGTAATACCACCTGCACGGGGCCCAGAAAAGCAGTTTCTTCCTGTTTCCCTGTTCCTTTGCAAGTCTGCAAATGAACGCACAATCCAAACAGACCAACATTTCTGTAATATACCGTATCTGGGGTGTAGTGGTTAAGTGCACGGACTCTGATCTGGGAGAACCGGGTTTGAGTCCCCACTCCTACACTTGCACCTGCTGATGTGACCTTGGGTGAGTCACAAGCTCTGGCACAGCTGTTCCTGAAAGAGCAGTTTGTGTAAGACCTCACTCAGCCCCACCCACCTCACTCAGCCCCACCCACCTCACAGGGTGTCTGTTGTGGGGAGGGGAAGGGAAAGGAGTTTGTAAGC
>NW_015176006.1:615237-616492 GCF_001447785.1 Gekko japonicus
TCTTCTTCTTCTTCTTCTTCTTCTTCTTCTTCTTCTTCTTCTTCTTCTTCTTCTTCTTCGTTGTCTTTTTTAAGAGAGCTGTTCTAAAGAGCTCTATTTGGAATCCTTGCCAAGCATACGCAGCGTGGTTGACTCCCATAGGAGTGTTCTTCAGGTTGCGCTATGCATATTTAAATGGGAGATGTGTTTTGTTGTCTACTCCAAGAACGACGAGTGGGCACCTGCCTTGCGACGGTATGATGTCCCAGTTGCAGGATAACCTCCTGTTTTCTCCTTTGTTCAGACAGTCGGAGTTCAGAGATAGGACATTACTTTCTTGGTGGCTTTTCCCCCCTGGATGCCCGTTGCCTCACCCAAAGGCCTTACTCCCGCCCTCTGAATGATGTCACTATTTATATATTGGCAGAGACATGAGCCACGTATGGGGAGGGGCCGTGGCTCAGTGGCAGATCATCTGCTTGGCGAGCAGAAGGTCCCAGGTTCCAATCCCCGGCATCTCCAGTTAGAACGAGCAGGCAGCAGGTGATGTGAAAGGCCTCTGTCGGAGACTCTGGAGAGCAGAGGGCAGTCTGAGTTGATTCAGAGAATATTAAAAAAACAGATATGTTTATGGGAGGGGCCATGGCTCAGTGGTAGAGCACCTGCCTGGCATGCAGGAGGTCCGTGATTCATCTCCAGCATCTCTAGGTCCAACGATCTCATAGGAGATGGCGTGAAAGATCTCCGCCTGAAACCCTGGAGAGCTACTCCCCGTCCGAATACACAGTACTGACCTTGATGGGCCAAGGGTCCAATTGAGCATAAGACAGGTTCATGTGCTCATATAATGACAAATCCTGATTGGTTATTAAGGGAACAAAATTGGGAGGGGGGGGAGGCCTCGCTTAGGCACTCGTTCTGTCCCTCCCAGATTCTTCAACAGTTGAAGCTTTCAGATTGGCCGCGAGCTAAGCTTTGTCACTGGCTGCAAACGTCGATTGGCACTCTGGTTCAAACCCCGGTTTGGAGGGGACACAACTTGCGGTTTGGACATAAGGGAAAACCGTGGTTTGTTGTGAATCTGGAAGCCTTTCTCTCCCCTGAAGGAGAAGGTGGTGGTTTGTGGGATAGAGGATCCCCTTCAGACTTCTGTGTGCCACAACAAACAGTGGCTTGTCGCCGCATGTTCAGCACACCGGGGAGAGTGGATTGATGCGACCCGCGGTTTCCCTGCTCCAAGTGGCATGGGGGTAACGGAGACGTCCAGTTTGAACAT
>NW_015176007.1:0-82292 GCF_001447785.1 Gekko japonicus
AAATGCCCAAGGAACTGACTTGGATTCAGCACACTGTCAATACAACAGCAATTTCCTCCAATGAGTGTGAAAGGGGATTTTCCACAGATGAACCTGATTGTCACCCCAGAAAGGTCCTCCTTGTCGATCATAACACTGCAGAATCTATTATTTATAAGAATTGTTGGGCCTCCATTAACAGCCTTCAGTTAGAAACAGCCTTATGTTAGAAAGTGGTTGCTTCAAGGTCATCGTTCTGCCTTATCGACCCAAAGCAAGGCCCGAGAAAGAACAGAGGCAACTGGTGACCTGTCACCATTTTGGAAACTTTTGGAGGGATTAATTCAACTTAGCTTTAAAGACTTATCTCACCATTTCAGTATAGTTTTTCTACAAAAAGAGCCCTGCCGTTGGAGTTAAATAGCTTCTATGTAAGATCTTAAATGAACTAAAATGGATTGATGAAATCTTGGAGTTAAAACTTGGGGCCTAAAAAAATTCTGTTTAGTTTCTGGATATTGAGTTTTATTTCCCCCCATTATTATTTTTGAAAGAAATTTAAACAATCATTTAGACAGCATCTGTGATGTTACCCTGTCTGATGTCACATTATACTATCTTCAACAAAATCATGGCCTCTCAAGGTTTCTGAGGCTTCCAGAATACCAGTTGTCCCATGTTCTTGCTGTGTAGTTGCCAAGTAGCAGTAGCTGAATTTGAGTTGTGGGAACCCAGCTGCTTGAACGAATGCTACATTTAAGAATATTGAGTCACTGGTGGTTGCTCCAAAGGAACACATATTGTACTGTATGTGTGACTGATGGATGAAAAGGCATTTTCTACATGATTTACAACTCATGAAGCAAAGTTGTGTGTAACATGAATTGATATCTGATTATATGGTTTCAAGGGTCTTATCACTGGGTAGGGAATGGCCAGCCTTCACCTGATTTCCTCTAAATAAATAAATCTTCTATATAAATAAATCCTCTAAATAAAACTAACCAAAATACTTATAGCAACTGGAGTATCCAATTCAAGGTCATCTAGAGATTTATCAGAGACATAGAAGAAGAAGAGATTGGATTTATACCCCACCCTTCACTACCCAAAGGAGTCTCAGAGTGGCTTACAAACTCCTTTCCCTTACCCTCCCCACAACAGACACCCTGTGAAGTTGGCGGGGCTGAGAGAGCTCTTGACAGAAACTGCTCTTTTTCAAGGACAGCTGTGCCAGAGCTTGTGACTGACCCAAGGCCACATCAGCAGGTGCAAGTGGAGGAGTGGGGAATCAAACCCAGTTCTCCCAGATTAGAGTCCATGCACTTAACCACTACACCAAACTGGCTCTCAATTGGCCTTCAGTCATCACTTTCATCTCTCTCCCCACCCCACCCCTCATATGACAGCAATCACTCCTGACCAATGCTCCCTCTAAGCTGTGAAGTCTTGTGAGCAAAGATTCTACTTTGTGAGCTACTGGAATTAAAGTTGTGAGTGAGCGATTTGGCTACTGAATAAATTAGTTTGCTCTGGAGCCATCCTTCCTGCGCTAAGCCAAAAATGTGTGAGCCAGAGGCTAAAAAACTGAGCTAGCTCACACCAACTCAGCTTAGGGGGAAGACTGCTCTTGACCTAATAGTGGCTCTTCTCTTTCATTGTCACCCTACTCGTGGGTCTTTTCTTCCTTCTCCCAAATTGTGGTTATGTTGGAGGGAGCAAAGCACAACTTTCTTAACATTCTGTTTAGTACCATGAATGCTGGGAAGAGAGTCCAAAGAGGGTAAGACACTGGAATTCAGCCGATACCCCTGTGAAGGATGCCTGGAGGAGGCAGAAGAGAGCAATTCTTTCCATGGTGCTTACTAAGCTACCTGCAGACATTCTCCCAATGGGTAATGGGTGTCCAACCTACCTCTCCATTCAGAAGTATGCCCTCTGCCCAGCTGTAGGCCTCAGTCAACCATTACCTGGGCTGTAGGGGGCACATTGGTTTCCACATTCTCTCTTCAGAGGTCTGCAGAATGAGCTGTCCTGTACAGAGTGTTCTGGAGTTTTCATGCTATATGCAGCAGTGAAACATTACTTCTGAAATAGCCCCATTTGCTCAGTCCAGTTCAGTTTATTGTTACGGTCCTTAGACCAGTCATACAAAAAAAAGGAAGCTCATGTTCTTGCTCTCTCTCGCTCGCTGTGGTGTAACAAATTCCTGGAGATGGGGAGGATTTGGTCAACTGAACACTGGGAACATTCGCAGAGGGTATAAAGCAGGGTGGCATCAAAGAAACAACATCTTTTCAACTGCTACAACATTTCTCCCGGCCGGTAAAAAAGAAAGGACTGTCTCAAGAATGAGAGGTGTGGTGCTGATGGTTGGGTTGGCCTCCGTCTGCTTGCTTCATGCTCAAGAAGACACCATTCCTGTACAGCCTAACTTTTATTTCAAAAAGGTAACAGCAGAAGGATCTCTGCACGGGGTGGTGGTGGTGGTGGTGGCAGTGTCCAGCTCAGAGAGAAGGGAAGTAGAGTACAATGGGGCAGGAGGAGGCATCAGCATTGCTGGCTCTTCCCAATCAAGGCAGTGGGATCATTAAAGCTGCAGCTACTCCGAGGCTATTGTGGTAAGGAAAGACAGACTTCTTCTTCTAATGCAGCACTCCAAGAGGCAGAGGCCACAAAGAGGAAATTGGTTGGCACTGTGTTTATGGGACTTCCTCAGAACTTTAGTGCAAATATTTAAATTAATACATGCAAAGAAATTATAGCCACTTGCCTTGAGCTCCTGGGCAGGAAGGAAAGGAGAGATGAGGTAGCTGTTGCGACACTGAAGCCTCCAGTCTCCAAGGTATGTTTCCTTATGACTCCTTAACTACCAATAGTCCCGGGATTAACAAGGGACCCACCACTCCAAGTTTCCCTTCCTCATCCCCACTTTACTTAGAAGGTCTAAGTACATCAGAACTAACGTCATAACTGACGAGAGAATTCAAGTTGCATTCCCTACATCTCTCAGGTTAAGGTGCCTGAGATAAATTGTAAAGAGCACCCAGAGGTCTGGAGTAGGGGATGGGGTTATGCCACCGGCTGCATTATATGTGAATCTGCATTTCTGGATAAGAAACTAAGAACATAATTCTTTGTTCTAGATGGCCGGGAAATGGTATCCCATTGCCACGACAAAAGTGATTCCACCAGAGAGGGCCGTCTATGCTTACACAATTCAACCCATAAGTAATGGAGATCTGGCTTTTAAAGTCGAGATGCCTAAGTAAGTTCCCTTGCTGTGATCATTCTAGGTTTTTTTTCTGTAAGACTGAACAATCACGGAGCAAATGCAGTGTGTGTGTGTGTGTGTGATGCACATGCACAAGTCAACCACCAACATTCTACAGCCTGGAGAACAAAATGATGCAAGTTAATGAGAGCAGAACCGTAATCATGTCGAAAGTAGAGTGTATCTTTAGCCTTAAGAACAGAGACTTCCTTGGCTTTGGAAATAGTCTAGGATAATCCAGGGCAAAGTGAAGAAGTCTAGCACAGACCAGATGGTGTAGAGCCTCCTCAGTTGGGAAGAGATGGTGATGGTGCTTGAGCAGTAACTGCATGGGGTGTTACAAGCAAATATTCATTTTTGTCTGATGTATTGGAGAAGATAACTTTCCTGGCCCATTCTGGCAATGGCTGGAACTTATTGTTGTTCTACAATGCTCCAGGACTTGCAGCAAATATCAGCTTTTAAAAAAGAAGTGCCAAACTAGTGCTTCTCTGATACAATCCTGGAGCAACATTAGGGTCTGGTACAATCTGACTGTTCCCTGGAAGGCCAGATAATGAAACTGAAGCTCAAACACTTAGGCCACCAAATGAAAAGGGAGCACTCACTGGAGAAGACCCTGATGCTGGGAAAGAGTGAAGGTCAAAGAAGACGGGGAAGGCAAAGGATGAGATGGTTAGACAGTGTCACAGATGCAACGAACATGAAGTTGAGCAAACTTCAGAGGACGGCGGAAGACCGGAAAGCCTGGCGTGATCTGGTCCATGGGGTCGCAAAGAGTCGGACTCGACTGCGACTGAACAACAACAACAACAAAACAATCTTGGAGTAACATTAGAAGCCCCCAGTGGCACTGTCTGAAACCCTCCTGATCTTCATGATATCCTATAGAAATGGGTGGATTTGCAAGCTCTCAAACTGGATGCTGCTTTGTACAGAAGCATTTTCTTCCTTTCTTTCTAGAGGGGAAACTTGCAGGCGGAAAAGGGTTGAGCTCCATACTATCCGGTCTGGAGTGTTCACAACTGCTGGTAAGTACAAATGACTCTCTCCCCAGTTAGGATGGAGACAAGGAATATATCTATTTTTGCACTAAGGAAAAGCTTGCAAAAAGGGGACTGCTGATCATGGTGCAAATGCTCTGACCTCTTTTAGGCAGGTTTTCAAGGATCTCTTTGACCAGAGAGGAAAACAATGTTCGTGGACATGACAGGAGCAGTGAAACCAAAGCACTTCCATCTCCCTTTTAAAAAGTATTCATTTTTTCCCTAAGATATATAAAATCTTTGCACATAATGGGGTACACAGGTTGGGGTTGGAGGTCTTCACCATTTGTTCAGTGTAATTGTCACATGTGATTTGCAGGTTTGCCTCGATCCCCATGCACATGGTGCTGAAATGGGGTTGCAACGGTGCCCCACCCAGCTTCACTTCAGATTAGAAAAATGGGGGGGGGATGAAGCCCCTTCTCTGTGCACACCTCAGTTGTGATCCAAATTAGGCACAGGAAATGCGGAGAACCTGCAAGTCATGTGTGAGTGTTACACGGGACTCAGGATGGTAACCTAGAACCCACACCTGTGCCTCCTGTTACATATCCCTTAGTCCTCTGCATTGCAACTGTCCCTGTTTCCCCTGGTTTTGCAGTTTAGAGATACCTAGCTCACACTTGGCTAGTATAAATTGCTATTAGCTGTCATTCTTTTGCTCCCTTACCAAGACTATAGAAGTGGTGTGGGTAGTGATGGTGCATGCATCTTGGCCTTAGCTTTTCCAGTGGTTTTTTTTTTAAGGAATAAATACCTTTGTTGATTTGAAACAAGTGTGAGGCTGGCTGTCACAGAGTAAACAGATTCAGCAGGCAGCACTGAGCATTCAGAGATGGAAGGACTGCATGGTGATATTTGAGAATTCAGAGGTTACAAAAGTATTCATTCCCTGTGAAATGTTGAAGGGGACGCATCTGCAAGAAGGCCCTGTTAGTTTGGTGTAGCCTGTTAGTTTGGAGAGCCAGTTTAGTGCAGTGGTTAAGTGCGCAGACTCTAATCTGGGAGAACCGGGTTTGATTCCCCACGCCTCCACTTGCACCTGCGGATGTGACCTTGGGTCAGTCACAAGCTCTGGCACAGCTGTCCTTGAAAAAGAGCAGTTTGTGTCAAGAGTTCTCTCAGCCCCACCCACCTCACAGGGTGTCTGTTGTGGGGAGGGGAAGGGAAAGGAGTTTGTAAGCCTCTCTGAGACTCCAAGTGAAGGGCAGGGAATAAATCCAATCTCCTCCTCCTCCTCCTCCTCCTCTTCTTTGAGATTCTTTGCAGTCAGGGCTCTGCTTCCTGGGCTGCAGTAATGTTTCCGCTACCCAAAGCATGGATTGAATTAGGGACTCTTGACATACCCTCACTCCCTTCTGATGTCACTGGCCTTATCATGACAGAGAATGTGGGGGCAACGTGGCCCAAGATCTGCCTCCTCCCAGGGGCATAGAGTGGTGGATGCATACAACATGGGACCCTGGTTTTCTAAGGCACGCACATTTTGGGTACAGCTGCATGGAAGCCTAGAAATATACTGTTTGCATGGTGATAAATAATATTCCTTGCCCTTTAATGGGTCTGTTGTGATTTTGTTTCCAAAGATGACAAGACCACAGTCTACCTTGTGGAGACAGATTATGACACCTTCCACATCATTCTTTTTACCAAGGAAGAAGAGAGGGATCTGTTTCTATATGGTAGGTACAATGGGGAGTGGGTGTTGGAAGTAGAGGGTATACCTGCCAACTCTGGGGATAAGAAAAAAGAATTCATGGTGTGGAGTTCAAAGCAGAGAATGTGGTCTACAGATATATACAGGACCATCTGCAAATACATTTTGCTACACCTATGAAAACACCTCCAGTGTCCCACAAAATTCCTTTGATATTTCACCTAATGACCCCACACACACCTTCTAAAATTGGCTGGCTACTCTAATTTTTTGGTCTGAGGACCAAAATACAGATTACATGGAAATGTGTATCACATTTATAACCTACAGCTTAAGTTCACAAGCAGATTCAGGAAGGGGTAGGGTTGCCAGCTCCATGTTGGAAAATACTTGGAGATTTTGGGGGTGGAGCCCGAGGAAGTTGAGATTTGGGGAGGGGAGGGACTTCAGTGGGGTATAATGCCCTGGAGTCTGCCTTTTAAAGCACCATTTTCTCCAGGTGAACTGATCTCTGCTGCCTGGAGATCAGATGTGATAGGGGGGGTTCTCCAGCCACTACCTGGAGATTGGCAACAGTAGGAAGGGGCAACATGATGTGGGGCAGAATGGGGAGAGGGTCTCCAGCCATTTCTGTAACTCCTCCAAATCACCTTCCTGGCTCCTTTTTGAAAAGCCATATTTTGTTATACGTATTTTCATGTAACATCGTTAAGAACAGCACTGCTTGGTCAGACCAAAGGTATATCTAGGCCATCATTCTTTCTCCCGCAGTGGCCAAACAGATGCCTCTGTGAAGCCCATAAGCAGAACACAAAAGCACCAGTCCCCCCTCCCCTGCATCCAGCAGCTAGTACTTGAGGCGCAGTGCCTGCCTGTTTCATTCAGTCATTGAGGGGAACAGCCATGACTAGAAGAATCCTTGTCCCTCATGAATTTCTGTCGTCTCCTTTTAAAGCCATCTCAGCTAGGGTGGTCAATGCACTGCATAGACCAGCAGTACAGTTATATTAAGTTAACTTTTTCACTAAGAAATTAAATGTGTGACTTATCTGAGGCCACTACTTGAAGTGTGCGGTTAGATGTGAACCTCGGTCTCCTTGTTCTAAGCCCATCAGTTTATCTGCTATACCATACAGGTCCTCACTGTTCCCGCAGCTCAGGAGAATAGGTTGCAGGCCAAGCTGGGAGGAGTAGGCCTGCAACCCAGAGATCCATTCATGACCACTATCATAATGTGGCAGATTTGGCAGAAAAGATGCTGGATGTTGACCGCTACTGTGATTCTTTTACTACCTCCCATTAGGGCTATAAACCTCAAGGTGGAGCTTGGAGTTCTGTGAAAATAACAACTGATCTCCAGAGATCAAGTTCTTCGTTCTTAGATCAGTTCCCCTGGAGGGAATGGTAGCTTTGAAGTCAGGGGTCATTTCGTAGAAAAAGAGCGTCCCGGCCGCCACCGCCGGCCTTGCAGCTCCACTGCCAAGCCCCATGAGGGGCCCAGCGGTGGACCTGCAAGGCCGGCGGGAGTGCAAGGAAGCCCCACGAAGGCCCTCCCTGGCCCCAGGCAGGCAGGGGTGGGGAGAGGCAGGGAGGAAGCAACTTACCCTCCCTCTTCTCCTGCCTCCTCCTGGCTGAATGAGGGCCGGAAGCGGGGCGGCCTTAAGCAGGGGGCGGGGCTTCATCATGTGCCCCGCCCCCCGTACCTCACCTGGGGAAACTGCGATCCCCCGCGATTCTCCCCGAAATGACCTCTGTTTGAAGTGTAAATTCCATGGCATCACATCCCACTGAGCTTCCTTCCCTCCCGAACTCTGCTCTCCCCAGGTACCACCCTCAAAATCCATCCTCAGATCTCCAGGAATTTCCCAAGAAGACATCATTGTCAACCCTATCTTCCTTCACTAACAAACTGCCCGTGGAGACCCAAACAAGAGTTTTGGGCAGATTCAATGTTTCCCTCCAAAATGTATCTGTTCAGTCATCCTTGCTACTGTTCTCAATATGACTCCTATTTTTTGGTCTGAAGCCAGAAAAGAAGAAGTATCAGATGAAGTGAAAGAAAAATTTAAGAAACGTGCCGAAGAGTTGTCATTTGACCCGGAAGCAATCATCTACCTCCCCAGCACCAGTAAGAGCTGCTAAGGATTGATGGTCCCCTGTTCCAGTAGAAAACTGATAAAGTGAGATAGGTCAGAAGCGTCGAACTCATCTCTTTTATATATAAAAGCTGAATGGTGGTGGCTTCTGGCCTATGAGGTGGCGAGATTGCATGTGCTCCCTCAGCCATTGGCCCGTCGGCTGCCAGTCAAGACTATTGGCGTGCCATTGGCCGGGTCTGTTCCTCTCCCCTGCCCACTCCCCTGTCAGGCACTGTTCTCTGTCAGAAGCTCTGTGTCTCCCGGGGAACACACTTCTCTTGCTTAGCTCCTGAATGTGGGACAAAGTTTTCCCTCAGTGGCTGTTGTGAGGAACTCATAGGGTTGCCAGCTCCAGGTAAGGAAGCCAGTTTAAGGAAGCCAGAGTTTGGGGAGGGGAGAGGGGAGGCCTCAGCTGAATAGAATGCCATAGAGGCCACCGGCCAAAGCATTCTAACTTCTCCCTCAGTGGCTGTTGGTAGGCAACCAAGCTTGGTTCTGCCAGTAAATAGACAAAGGAACAAAACCCTTTCTACGCTTTCGTGAGGAACTCATTGGGCCCAGTCCTGAGTATGGTTGCCAGCTGCAGGTTGGGAATCAGAGCTGGGAAGCCTACTTTCCCCTCAGTGCCTGCTGCTGGTCAACCAAGCTTGGTTTCTGTCAGTAAAAGGCCCTTTCCATACCTATTTTGGCCTTGGGAGAAAACTCATTGTCTCCTTATACCCTGCTGACAGGCCCCTCCCCCCATTACAGCCAAGGTGACATGGCAGTCAGGGCTTCAGAGCACAGTAGAGGCTGCAGGTGGGGGTGGTGGAAAGCTGAACAGTGAGGGGAAATGAAGGTAGGTTGATGCTTGGCTGGAAAGGAGATAGGGTTGCCAACTCCAGGTGGAAAATTCCTGGAGATTTGAGGGATGGAGCCTGGAAAGGGTGAGGTTTGAGGAGGAGTGGGGCCTCAGACAGGTACAATGCCATAGACTTTGCCTTCCAAACCAGCCATTCCCTCATGTGGAACCACTGATGCCAATCTCCAGCTGAGGGCTGGAGACCACTCAGAATTACAAATGCTCTCCAGATGGCATTGATCCATTCCCCTGGAGAAAACAGCAAATTGATGCTGAGAGCCCATGGCTTTGGTACTCTCCCAGAGCCTCTTTCTAGAGCTCATAGTATTTATTCCCACAATGGGCCTTATTTCTAGTCTGACATAAATGTCACTTTGTTGGGCTGGGCCACATGTGCCATAAAATGTAATGCCAGGTACTGGAGATATAAACTGTATAAAGGACGGCAGCTGGTAAGCTCAGAGTTGTTGTGTCCTCACTGCAAGGCCCCCTGGGCTGGGAGGGGGGTGCACAGAAAAACCCATATGGGCAGACTGGAGAGCCAGCAGTGCAGCACTGGGCAGACGCTCCCACACTGCTTGACTACTGCAGACAAGGTTGTTCTGCCATGCTGAAACCACAATCACCCCCAGCAGTCACTTGTTCCCTCCCTTGCACTAGTTACTTGCGGGCCACATAAGAGCCTTGGTCGGGCCAATTCCGCCCCCCAAGCCTTATACTTGACACCCCTGAGCTGGTATGAGAAGGAGTCGGGTCTTCCACAGGGAGATCTTATGCAGAGTTACTGCAGTGCTTAAACTGAAGTAACTGTCCATGAGATTACAACGCAAACCTTTTATTTCTGTACAGAAGACAAGTAAAATGATCCAAAAACGGCAGCACCCTTGCTCTGAAGAAAGCCTACAGAGCTTGAGGAAGCAAGGCCTCAGGGACCATGGGGCTTGAACCTGGAATCTCAGCACTGTATTAACTTACAATGCTATTGTGCATGCAGAACTCAGGCCTTTGGTACAAAATGAAGAGGAGTGGGCACCTCTGACGGGCAACCTGTCTAAAGCCTGTGGATTGGCCAGGCCTGGCATAACTTCCAGGTGACCAACCTCAACCTTGGGCCTGGAATTCTTCTGGCATCACAACTGATCTCCAGACTACAGAGATCAGTCCCCATGGAGGAAGCGGCAGCTTTGGCGGGTGGACTCAATGGCATCACATCTGCACTGAGCTCCCTCCCCAAGCGCCACCATCCCCAGAGTCCTGACCGAGCCCTGGCACAGATAGAATCTCCTCTCTGGGATTTGAAATATAGATGTCAAGCATGAGATTTCTAGGCGGCCATTATTTTCATCACAAGACTGGATGGTGTCAGATTCTTTGAACTGGGACTTTATAAGATTTTATTTTGGGCTCACTCTCTATCGCATACATTTTAAATCATGCCTGTAGATCTTCTGGCAAGATGGTGACGAACTAGTACCATCTTTTAGTTGCTCCGCAGTTTTATATGCCTTTTAATTTCTTCTTAAATCATGCTTGTAAACCAAAGCGTTTCAAAGGTTGCCAATTGTCTAGAATAATAATGGCCAGCTTTTGTGCCTTTAACAGACCTTTGATCCGCAGCAATCAGCTGGTAAAGCTTTTCACTAGAATGCCAATAAGCTCTATTCTCCTGCTGCTGTGCATAGATATGACTGCTGTAAAAAATTTTTTAGCAACCACAGAGTTCTGTTCCTTTTGCTGGATTCTGCATTTTGTTAAGATATTGATAACTAGATCTCCTTCCCCCCCCCCACAGGTCCATGCCCAGAGGCAAACTCCAAATAGAGACCATCCCAGAAACTGGAATCCTGTTTCTTTATATACCTCCTCCCTTTCTCCCTCCAGAGATTCAAGGTGGTTAAGAAAGTGTCAACAAGCAAAGAGTACAAGAAAGTAGAATAAAATAGCAACAATAAAAACAGAGGCAACCTGCTAGATTTCTACAGTAAAAACACCCAATTCACCCCTCAAACAGCCATCAGAGCCATGTCACCAACAAACTCCAGCCAAGGCCTCCTGCAAGAAGAGCAGTCTGGGAGCTCTCCTAAACACAGGAATGATGGTGCCTTTCAAAGCTCCTCTGAAAAACTGACCCATAAAATATAGACCAAAGACCCCGAATACTTAAGAACAGGCAACAAATCAATCTGTGAGTGGAAAATGACCTGAAGTCTCTAACTGGTGTGCAAGTTCATTTTGAGAGATGTGGTTCAGATGTGTCGATTTCAGAGCTGTCTAAAAAAATGGCTTCATGGTGTCTCAATAAATTGCTGCACTCATACATATTATATCACCCGCATCTTCCTGTTGGCAGTCTTTGAACCAAGTGAAAAGGCATGAATGGACTACAAAGGCTCTGCACCTGAAACGCCAAACATTCTGGTTTGTGAAAATCTGAAGTGCACTTAGAATTAGATTTAGATCATCAGCTGTCCAGACATTTACCACTCCAGAGCAGTGTTCCCTTTAAGCTGAGTTAGTGTGAGCTAGCTCACAGTTTTTTAGCCTCTGGCTCATGCATTTTTGTCTTAGCTCGGGAAGGATGGCTCCAGAGCAAACTAATTTATGCAGTAGCCAAATCGCTTGCTCACAACTTTAATGCCAGTAGCTCACAAAGTAGAATTTTTGCTCACAAGACTCCAAAGCTTAGAGGGAGCGTTGCCCCATACAGAATAAGATAGGTAACACCAGGGCTTTTTTTGTAGAAAAAGTCCAGCAGGAACTCATTAGCATAATAGGCCACACCCAGCACCAGAAACTTATTAGCATATTAGGCCACACCCCTGACAGTGCAGCTCATTAGCATATTAGGCCATACCCCCATGCCTTCCCATGGACAGGCCAGGGAAGGCATGGGGAGGCAGGGGCCCCCTGGCCCACCCATCTTGGAGTTGCTGGGGGGGGGTGTCGTTCACCAGGACTTCCCTCTGTAGCCACGCACGCAGAGGTTTTGGCTGTAGTGGGCGTGGCCAACTCTGAAGCCAGCCGGAACTCCGTTCCTGTGCGTTCCTGCCCAAAAATAGCCCTGGGTAACACAATCCTCTGCTTTCTCCACTACTTTCCCTCTCTATGTCCAACTTTCTATCTTGGATTTACACAATGCACAGGAGGGTGTGAACTATTTTTATTGTGGGGATTCTAATGTTGGGCATTACTTAAGTGCGATTGTATTTTGTCATGCTCCAGTAAACTAGCTGTTTCCTACTATAGTCACATCTCTTTTTCATTCCGAACCCTGTTTCAAACTCCGTTCCTGTGCGTTCCTGCCCAAAAATAGCCCTGGGTAACACAATCCTCTGCTTTCTCCACTACTTTCCCTCTCTATGTCCAACTTTCTATCTTGGATTTACACAATGCACAGGAGGGTGTGAACTATTTTTATTGTGGGCATTCTAATGTTGGGCATTACTTAAGTGTGATTGTATTTTGTCATGCTCCAGTAAACTGTTTCCTAATATAGTCACATCTCTTTTTCATTCCGAACCCTGTTTCAAAGAATCATTCCTTTGTTTAAGTGGTATTTTAAGGCCGAATTAAACATGGCACTCTCCTTAGGTTCTACTTCCAGGACCCACAATCTGTCTTGCATGTATGGCTGTTCGAGCACTTGTTCCTATCTCTACTTCCAGTATTTCCCATGTCCAGTATTACCTG
The DNA here is from genome assembly GCF_001447785.1 of Gekko japonicus. NCBI lineage: Eukaryota > Metazoa > Chordata > Lepidosauria > Squamata > Gekkonidae > Gekko > Gekko japonicus. Next base: position 12,626 of record NW_015176007.1, read on the forward strand.
CGTTCCTCAAAGAGTAGCCCTTGTGTAGGGTCCAAGGCAGCATAGATCTTGTCAGTCTTCTATTAATACTCGAAGACCAACAGGTCATAAGCATACAAAAGGATTGTGTTAGTATACAGACAATATAGAAAACATAGACGTACAATGTGAAAAACATGGATATAAAATTTTACATTAGAAAATGATACCATGAAATGCCATAAACAATAATTTTGCAACTGCCAGCCACATTTGGATCAATATTTGCTAATAGTCTTGCTACAATTTCTTGTTTTGTGGCAGAACTCAATTTTTGGATATAGATTGTAATTCATTTATCATGAGTCAAATGGTACTTATTGCAATCTATAAAGAAATGCCAAAAAGCGTCCAAGTCACTGGATTTAGTCACATAGCCTCTCAGAGAAAGGAATTCCTTGGAATCTGCCTGCTAAGTATCCTAATGGCAGGGCATTGAGTCTAGTCTTGGAGAAAAGCATTCTATACTTAGAAACCATTAAGTATTTACAGTAAGCAGGCAAAGACTTTGGGACTGAAAGACCTAAGGGAACATACCCTTCAAGCTCTGCAATCAGTACTCCATTTATCAAAATGTAAGATACTAGATCCGATCAATTTGCATGCAGAGGGGTAATCCATTTGGTTAAAGAGCTCAAGGGGTAAAACCAATTCTTCGTAGCTTGTAATCAACTAATTTTAACCAAGAACTTCGAAAACCATCTTTAGCTGGGTGGTATAGATAGCACTCCTCTGAGGGATCAAGAATGGCAGCCCAGATCAAAGTTAGAGCATGGGTTTTTGAGCCTGCAGGCACCTTTGGAATTCTGACACAAGTTGGTGGGCACGCTCACAAAATGGTTGCCTCAGGATGTGGCGCCAACCACAAAATGGCTGCTGCAGGACCCACAGCCAATGGCAAACTGTCTGGGAGTGAAGTTATGCATAGCTCTAATAGTAACTCTTCACCACTGCAGGAAAAAAACTGTTTAACAAGACATCTTTTAAAATTCCTATAATGTTTTAAAATTGTATATATTGTTTTAAAATATTATTCTGGATACACACAGCTTATGTTGAGTCGCACAGTAATGATCTTTGTGCTGTGCCAATTAACTTTTTTAAAAAACCTGCACAGCCACTCAGATAGCCAATGGTCAATCCTGCTGGGCCAAAGCTCATCTGGCCCTGGGAAAGGTGCTGGTTGGCACCATAGGGACCCTGGTGTAGACCACCTATGGAGGCTCTTTGGAATCATTCACTCTCTATCATCTCCTTGCTGTTCACAATGCAAACCTCATGGTGTTATAAGCCACCTTGAACCAAGAGGAAAAGTGGGATATAAATGTTTTAATAAACAAATAAACAGACATGGAATGTATTTTTGGTTTAATTTTTGGCTGAGGAACACATTTCCTCTCTTAAAAGTCATTTCCTCTCTTAAAAGTCATTGTTCTGAATGATGCTTGGTGGTCCCGAATATGGTCCCCCTCCCCACAAAGGAAATACAAAATGGTTGCCTCAGGATGTGGCGCCAACCACAAAATGGCTGCTGCAGGACCCACAGCCAATGGCAAACTGTCTGGGAGTGAAGTTATGCATAGCTCTAATAGTAACTCTTCACCACTGCAGGAAAAAACCTGTTTAACAGGACATCTTTTTAAATTCCTATATTGTTTTAAAATTGTATATATTGTTTTAAAATATTATTCTGGATACACACAGCTTATGTTGAGTCACACAGTAATGATCTTTGTGCTGTGCCAATTAACTTTTTTTTAAAACCTGCACAGCCAATCAGATATCCAATGGTCAATCCTGCTGGGCCAAAGCTCATCTGGCCCTGGGAAAGGTGCTGGTTGGCACCATAGGAACCCCAGTGTAGACCACCTATGGAGGCTCTTTGGAATCATTCACTATCATCTCCTTGCTGTTCACAATGCAAACCTCAATGGTGTTATAAGCCACCTTGAACCAAGAGGAAAAGTGGGATATAAATGTTTTAATAAACAAATAAACAGACATGGAATGTATTTTTGGTTTAATTTTTGGCTGAGGAACACATTTCCTCTCTTAAAAGTCATTTCCTCTCTTAAAAGTCATTGTTCTGAATGATGCTTGGTGGTCCCGAATATGGTCCCCCTCCCCACAAAGGAAATGACATGTCAAGAAATGGAACAATGTAAAGACATCTAGGATCCCTAATTGTTTTGGAGGGAAGGGAACAGCTGTGTAGAGGACATTATGCAGGGGTCTCTAAAAGAGTGCCTATGGGCAACATGAGGTTCCCTAGCATCTACCAAGTGTTTTAGAAAGCGGTTGGGGCCAGGTGGGTCTCTTGCCTAGCAGGACTTCTGGTTGGCTTTGCAGATTAAAATAACATTACTTTGGCAGTAGCTGTCACCAGTGTTGGTTTTATTCCCTCTCATTCCTCTTTCCCCCCCATTACACCCCTTCTCCCCTGCCCTTGGGCTCTGCCTCTGTGTGTATGGCTCCGCCTCCTGCAGCAGCCATTTTGTGGTTGGCTCAGCCTCCTGTGACAGCCATTTTCATGGTTACCCCCACCACCCTGTGTCAAAATTTCAAAGGTGCCCACAGGGTCAAAAATGTTGGGGACTTCTGATCAAAGGTGTTCATTTGGTAACATTTCAGGGGTCTCTAAAATAGTGCCTATGGGCACCATGAGGTTCCCTAGCATCTTTTTTGTTGTTGTTCAGTCGCACAGTCGAGTCCGACTCTTTGCGACCCCATGGACCAGCTCCCGCCAGGCCCTCCTGTCGTCCGCCGTTCTCTGAAGTTGGCTCAATTTCATGATCGTTGCATCTATGACACTGTCTAACCATCTCATCCTTTGTCGTCCCCGTCTTCTTTGACCTTCAATCTTTCCCAGCATCAGGGTCTTCTCCAGTGAGTGCTCCCTTCTCATTTGGTGGCCAAAGTATTTGAGCTTCAGTTTCATTATCTGGCCTTCCAGGGAACAGTCAGGGTAGTGCCTATGGGCAACATGAGGTTCCCCAGCATCTACCAAGTGTTTTAGAAAGCGGTTGGGGCCAGGTGGGTCTCTTGCCTAGCAGGACTTCTGGTTGGCTTTGCAGATTAAAATAACATTACTTTGGCAGTAGCTGTCACCAGTGTTGGTTTTATTCCCTCTCATTCCTCTTTCCCCCCCATTACACCCCTTCTCCCCTGCCCTTGGGCTCTGCCTCTGTGTGTATGGCTCCGCCTCCTGCAGCAGCCATTTTGTGGTTGGCTCAGCCTCCTGTGACAGCCATTTTCATGGTTACCCCCACCACCCTGTGTCAAAATTTCAAAGGTGCCCACAGGGTCAAAAATGTTGGGGACTTCTGATCAAAGGTGTTCATTTGGTAACATTTCTCTGCTTTAGAACCGACACTTTGAGGAAGGAAGAATCCTTGCACATTTCACAACTGGCCTATAGTATGCGTGTTCAGATATGCACAAAACACAACAAGAGTTTTTTAGTCTTTTTTATTTAGCTTGGAAGCCATGGCACAGGAAGAGGAATGGTGGGTTGCAGTCAATCGGCCTGGCGTGATGATGAAGCTACACACTTTTTCACCCAATTTCCCTGCAAGAGTACAAACAAAATGGTGAACGGGGTTCTCTTGGATATGCAAAAGCAACTTTGTCCCAAATTTTCCTCAGAATGGTCAACTTTCCGTGCATGTACAAAAGAAGATCATATTACCATGGATCAAACTATCCCTTCTCAGGCAATGCAGAAGGGAACGTAAGAGGCAGAGCGCATCATTGACTGTCCATTGACAGATGACCAATGGAGCCTCCAGTTGCTGCTTTCAGATTCAGCTGACAATCAGCATGTTTCCCTAGCATGATGTTTACCACCCACTTTGCTCAGATGGGCTGGAGCTGTCTCCCTCTGACTGATGGCTCCTCCAAGCTCTCCTCCTCCTCCTCCTCTTGTCCTGCCCAACGGCTGAATTCCTTTCCAACTGAATGGCTTTCCAACTGCCCTCCCTTCCTAGAATGGCTGTCCTGCAGATGCAATGTCTTGCCCATAAAAGTAGCTATGGTTTTAAGCTGACTGCCAGAGGGGGAGAGATTTCCCAAGGCACTAACATCAGCAGCCACTAAAGCAGTTTACTTGCCTGTGGACCACTGTGGGCTGCCACATCATGGATTAATAGTAGAGCACATACTTGTTGTGCAGCAAATGCCCAGGCTCAGTTCCCAGGCTCTCCCGTTAAAGCTATCAGAACTGCTTGAGCCTGAGACCTTGGACAGCCACTGCCTGTTGGAGCAGGTGAGGATGGGCAGCTTTATTCTCTGTGCCTAACAGTGCAATCCTATGCAGAGTTACATCAGTCTAAGGCAACTGACTGAGGGTTAGACTGGAGTACTTCTGCATAGGAGTGTATTTTAAGAGTCAGATGGAAAATCTGTACACTTCAGAGTACAAGTTCGTGTCTCAGCCTCAGTTCACCGCCTGCAGTCTGGGCATAATCATAGTGGCTGGGTCATGAGCAAAGCGAGAATCTATGAATGGCCGTCTGAGCATAGCTGTGTGAATGTAAAGTATTCCCCATTACTCAGCATGCATATAAGGGTGTTTTTCCAGATCAATGCAAAGGCAGCAATAATGTGCTGGTGAAATCCTCTTAACATGCTTAACTCGGGTTGATGAAGACCAACGCACTTCCCACCGAGACCAATAGGAATCAAGTCAAACATAATGACCAAAATGAATGCAATGAAAACAAAAATATATCCTGGGGAAGGGCAGAGAACATGGGAAATGGGAGGCTGTAAGTGAAGGATCCCCAAATGGGATGCTTGCACCCAGGGGTCATTTCGTAGAAAAAAGAGGTGCAGGAGCTCATTAGCATAACTCATTTGCATATGCCACACCCCCTGACATCACCAGAAGTGTGTCAGAAGGCAACACCCACAGCTCAGGCTCCACTGGACTGTTCTGGATTGTTAGCTATTGGGGGGGGGGGAACGTGCAGATCTGTCCTCGCAGAGGAGGGAGAGCTTGTACCTGAATAAAACTTGGTCTTAAAGGTGCCACTGGACTGTTTTGGGCCGGGAGCCGGGGGGGGGGTTCTGCAACTTACCTGGCTGCTTCTTGCTCTGACTGAGGGCTGCTGGGAGCAGGGGGTGGGGTTTGTTGCATGTGCCCACCGCCTGGGCTCCTTGCTGCCGGAGCTCTGCTTCTATGCGCTCCTGCAGGAAATGACCCCTGCTTGCACCAGTATGTACAGTCTAGGTTATGGATTCTAAGATTAATTCCTTATCATAATCCATCAAAACAAGTACACTTCCCACTTCCCGTTTCTAGTACTTTACGTACCTTGGGTCCAACTAAGGGCACCGATCTGTGGAAGGAAAGAGATGCTGTCATGCTAGAGGTGGAATCTGATTGCCCGCATTGTTACTGGATCCTGCTCCTACTGCAGTTTGATCTGCCGAATGTTGTAGATGACCACATTTATCTCCATGCTGTGAAAAGCTATACTGCTCTTCAAGGTATAGCCACTGCTTTCTTTTCTGGAGGGCTGGCAACCCTCATACCACATGGGGTTACAAATATGTTTTAAGGCACTTAGGAATGGGTGCCACAGAAGGATGTGTTATGATCCCTCGTGACAGAATACCAATACCCAATGAAGATGATGAGGCAGTAGAATTCTTTGTCAGGACAGCAACACCTCAGTCAGAATCTGGCCCCAGACGGAGTGCTCTCCAATGTGAGAGACTTCAACTGGAAGCTGCTCTTCCTTTTGAAGATGGCCTCGATACACACGGCTCCAGGACTGGCTCCAGGACAAATTTCTAGGCTTAAACCTTGAGGCTCCTAATCATGCCCTGCAAGCCCTACCAGCTTGCTTCCAAATCCTTTCGCTTTTCCTTGCAGGGAAGATGCTCCATACCCTTTGTTCATATAAGGCAATCATTTATGAACGAGGACATTTTGACTCTGAAGAACTGACTCCTTCTCTCCTGCCACGTTTCCACAGGGCCTAGAGAATCTAATTTCACCTCCCTGGTCATTATTTTCCCTCCAGCCAAGGTGAAATAAATCACATAAGCCAGCTGCTCTTACCAATGGTGTTCAAATAAATAACCAACTTCAGATCAAATCCAAGGGATTGGACACGACTCAGGTACATATTTTCCGCCATTACTGGCACTTCTGATTTCCTGGCTTGAAACCCAAAAGAGAAGTCAGGTTGAAAAAGAAGGGCAACTATCCAAAGACAAGCACATTTTTTATCTGGAAATCCTGAATTTTCTCAAAACTCTTGCTCTGATTCCCGTGCTCAACCTTTTGGCAATGGAAGGAACAGCTGGAAAGTCCTGGCCAAAGTCAGCAAGGGGTCCTCCAACAATTCATCGTGTGCATGAGGGAGGCGCTAACCCACACAGCTACTCCTTCTGTGAGATCAGGACACTCTGTCTTGGGTTTATTCCTCACAAGCCTTCAGTGAAGAGTGCCTTAACTTAGAAGGCCAGTGTGGTGTAGGTTTGGATCCAGGGAAGCCAGAATTCCAGTCCATGCTAAGCCATGAAGATTGCTCAGTAGCCTTGGCTCAATCACTGTTTCTCATAGCCTATCTAAATTCCAGTGGGTGGAGGGTTTGATCAAAGGAAGGATAACTTTGGGAAGGGCAATATGTGGATGAGGGGGAAGGGTTAAGCACAGCAACCAGCACAACTGTTTCCCTGTTCCAAATAATCCCCTCCTGCATTTGCATTTCTTTTTTTTAAAGATATGGGCCCAGCTGTTACACTAGTTTGCATCTAATGCGCAGTTGGACTCAATGGCCACACTGTGTGTGTGAAGTTCTGTCAAGTCACTTCCAACGTATGGTGATGTTGTGACCACACTACCTCACATAATTGTTGTGAGAGTAAAAAGTTTTGGTACTACAGCAAAAACATCCATGGAATTTTGAGGGAAGGTCCAGATTTTTTTAGAACAGCGTTTCTCAGTTGATGTGTCTGTGTGCGTTCTACATATTTCTAGGTAGTAGCCAGATTTCATCTGAAGTCTAATTTGGAAAGAAGATGCCGCTTCACAAGATACATCTGAATGATTTTCAGGGAAGTTAAAGGGTTTCAAGAAACCTAGCAAATTTTGTCAAGGTATTGTTCAGGTTGGACATTGTCAGGGCTATTTTTGGGCAGGAACGCACAGGAATGGAGTTCCGGCTGGCTTCAGACTTGGCCACGCCCACTACAGCCAAAACCTCTGTATGTGTGGCTACAGAGGGAAGGCCTGGAGAGTGACCTCCCCCCCCCCCCCGGCGACTCCAAGGCAGGCGGGCCCTGAAAGGAATGGGGAGTCATTTAAATGCCTCCCCATGCCTTCCCCGGCCTGTCTAAGGCCGGCTTGCCCGGGTTCCCCACAGCTGTGGGTTGCCCGGGCAAGCCAACGGAAGGCAGTTTAAACTGTCTTCCCTTCCCTTCAAGGGGGGGGGGCTTGCCCAGGCTCCCCACAGCCGCGGGGCACCCAGGCAAGCCAAGGGAAGGCATAGCGGTGTGGCCTAATATGCTAGTGTGCTGTGCTTCAGGGGTGTGGCCTAATATGCTAATGCATTTCTGCTGTTGGGTGTGGCCTATTATGCTAATGAGTTCCTACTGGGCTTTTTCTACACAAAAAGCCCTGCACATCGTGTCAGTGTGACTGTCTGAAAGAAGGGCACTCTACTAACTGTGGCTATATAAGGTCCATCAAAGGAGTGACATCACAGTTTGTAGCTGGTTTATTAGTCACAGTTAATCTTATCTAGGTTTCGCATGATACGCAAATGCTGATATTCTGGTGTGTTCCCCAGCACTGCCCGTCCCTGCTTTAGAGTGAAAGATGATGAAACCAACATTTGTCAAGTCAAACTAGTGTTTGAGTGATCCACAAGCTGAATCCTGCTCTCACAAGATAACTGTATTTAAAATTAACAATAATGTTGCATTACATCTGGACTGAGCCTCCTCATCTGCATCTGTGTGGCACCCTAGACAATACCAAATCAGCATTTTTGTATTTTTTAAAAATCCCACTAGTACATTTCCAAAACTTGTCATGTATTTCCTACAACACCCCCCAGCACCCCCCAGTGCCCCATTGTCCTCCATGATACATACCAAAGAGTTGCAAAATACTATTTTCAGGTGTTTCAACATGAAGTATGTAGTATCTTCCATATTTTGCCTCCACCACACTTAAGACATAGTCCGTCTCTTTGGAAAGAGAGACAGAAAAGATGGGTTGAAGGCTGAGTCATTGCATCCCCCTAGACTTCTAGTGCAGAATTCAGGCCCAAACTGTGCTCTGCAAAAGGGATTCAAGTGCCCGTATTGGAAGAAGGCATCATTCCATACCATGCCAGGTAGAATGGGAGATCCTGAGCAGCAAGGATCACACCCCTTCTGCCCACAGATGGGAAATGACATCATTCTGAGGGAAGGACTAAGGAGCCACCCTGATGCATCTCGTGCTGTGACTGACAGGAGCAGGGGAATCCCTGGAGCATCTCCTTTGTCGCTCAGAAAAATGGAGGGCAGGAAGCAATACGAATTGACCAGCGACTTGCCTGTGACCTGTTCTGGCAGCTGAATGAGGAAATACAAAGTAATTTTCTTTTTGTTTGATTCAGTCTATCCTGCAGGGTTGGTCTGAAGTGGCATGCCTGGGAGGAACCAGAGCCCATGACAAAAGGACACCTCACTGGCCTTAAGTGTCAAGAAGTAAAGCAAATGCCACCGAAACACCATATGTTTTCATCGCTCTTTGTCCTCCAAACCAACCTAGGTAAATGCTCACCTCTGGAACTTCCCATTGCATGTAACAATGCATAATTTTTCGAATGAAGAGCATATATGTTTTTTAATCAGGGAGGGACACCTTGCCATAACCTCCCAAAACCTGAGCAGATGTACTTTATGCACGGAAACTCTAGAAACAGAGTACAGATTCCAAGAGTTCTGGGAGCGGTTTGAGAGGCAGGGCTCTTTTTGTAAGCAGGAACTCCTTTGCATATTAGTAGACACACCCCTAATGTAGCCAATCCTCCAAGAGCTTACAGAGCTCTTCTTACAGGGGCTACTGTAAGCTCTTGGAGGATTGGCTACATTAGGGGGGGTGTCACCTAATATGCAAAGGAGTTCCTGCTACAAAAAGAAGCCCTATTGAGAGGTATTCTCTTCCACTGGCATGTACATGCATATTTCTTTTGTTCTGTTGTTCCTGTCGGTCAAAGTTGACACAAGGGAAGAGGGGGTTATTTGTATTTACTTGTGGTGAATATTCCAGGACGATCAGTGTGCACCAAGTGAACTTCTTCCTCCTTGCACTTGTACTTCCTGGAAGGGAAGAAAATTCATAAAGGTTTCCATAGAAGAGATCCTCTTCCTCGCGCCTGACCCAGAAGTGAGTCACGATCGGATCTAGGGGATGGTAAGTTCATCTCGAAAACTGGGCACTTTGTGTCAGTGTGGGCGACTTCTCCCAAGAACCAACCATGATCTGGAATATGACAACCAGCTCTAGGCTTCAGTCCCACAATATTATAGACATAACTCCGTTATACCCCTGAGAGAGCATTATGCTCTTCACAAAATAACTTACTGGTGGTCCCCAGCCAGGCCCGTAGCTCACGTGGGGCCCACGGGGCCCGCCCCCCCGCGGGTTTTGTGGGCCCCCTCCCCGATCCTCTGCTCCCCCCTCCCCCCTGCCCGAAGATGAGAGGCTGGCCACGGCGGCGGCACTGGAGGCCGAGACGGCGTCAGGGGGCTGACAAGCCCCCGGCTCCGCTTGCCGCCAAGGCCCGCCTCGACTGAAGCGGTGCTCGGTGGGCGGAGCGAGGGCGGCGGGAGCAGGAAGCGGCTCACCCAGCAGGATGTGCCAGAGGCTGCAAGAGGCGCGGGAAGCGGCAGGTGGCTCATGGGGGGCCCCGCCCTCCCCACCACCACCGGGTCACCTGGCGCCCTTGTGCGGGTTGATGCACGGGAGAGGAGGGGCTGGCCGCTGGTTTGGGCGAGGAAAGAGCCGCCAGCAGCATTGCCGCCAAAGCCGCCCCCCCGACGTGGTTGTCCTGCCCGTCCTGCAATGTGGAGGCCTCCTGGCAGGGGTCGGCCCGGGCGAAAGCGCCGCCCGCGCCCATCTCCGGCAGCCGTGGAAGTCCAACACGGCGCCTGCAGGCGCACCCCCAGCCCGGCTCCGGGAAGCTGCGCTCTGCTGCCGCCGGCGAGGCAGGGCGGAGGGGCGCCACAAAAGTGGGGATGTACCATCCTGTCCTTCCTCGAGCTGTCGACATGTTTCCCTATCAAAAAAGACACCGGCCGTGGAAGTGTTGCGCGCGGGGGTGGGGTGGGGGGTTTGCAATGGACCCTCCGGAAAGAAGCGCGCCTCGAAGCCCGGGACGGATCTGCCTAAGTTGCGCCCCCGGGGCAGGGGAGGGCAGATCGTGCCCCCCTGCGAGCTCCGTGAGGATCCGGGCTGTTTGCGGCGCGCGCGCTTTGCGCACGCACACACACACACACCGGCCTCCCCACTTTCCCCAGGGCCTCCCCACTTGAAAGGTCCTAGCTACGGCCCGGACCCCAGCCCTAGAGAGATCCAGCTGTCCTCAGCCAGGACCAGGGCCTTCTCAGCCCTGCCCCCAACCTGGAGGAAATCTCTGCCAATTAACATCAGAGCCAGTTTGGTGTAGTGGTTAAGTGTGCGGACTCTAATCTGGGAGAACCGGGTTTGATTCCCCACTCCTCCACTTGCACCTGCTGATGTGACCTTGGGTCAGTCACAAGCTCTGGCACAGCTGTCCTTGAAAAAGAGCAGTTTGAGTCAGAGTTCTCTCAGCCCCACCCACCTCACAGGGTGTCTGTTGTGGGGAGGGGAAGGGAGAGGAGTTTGTAAGCCGCTCTGAGACTCCAAGTGAAGGGCGGGGTATAAATCCAATCTCCTCCTCTTCTTCTTCTGTGGGACTCAATGCAATTCCGCAGGGTCTGTAAGGCAGAGATGTTCCGCCAGGCATTTGGTTGAAGACAGCGACTGTTTACATCATGGCTGGCACCCTTACCCGACCTGAATCTCCTATCCAATGTTCCCTCTAAGCTGTGGAGTCTTGTGAGCAAAAATTCTACTTTGTGAGTTACTGGCATTAATGTTGTGAGCGAGCGATTTGGCTGCTGCATGAATTAGTTTGCTCTGGAGCCCTCCTTCCTGAGAAAAGATGAAAATGTGTGAGCCAGAGGCTTAAAAACTGTGAGCTAGCTCACACTGGCTCAGCTTAGCGGGAACACTGCTCCTGTCCCTTGTGAGTTATTCCCTCCGCGTACCCACGAAGCACTCACAGACCAGGAATAGGTGGGAACTACAAAACACACATTCACCACTTGTTTTAACTGTGTATAATATGTTGGATATGGTTTTGTGGTTTTAATAGGTTTACATTTGTCCATCGCCTAGACACCCACATTGGTGGGGATTAGGCAATTCATAAATGTAAGGTGATGAAATAAATAAATACTGGACTACAAGTTAGCCTCCAAGGTCACCTCCTGCTGTCCAGGAGATCGTCTGGGAAAGCCCCCTGACTTTTCCTGCAAGTCCTGGAAAAATACAAGTCATTGACTTGGATCCACTGGAGCATTTCCATGGGTGGAAGGATTTCCGTTCATGGGATGCAGCCTCCTGCTGCAGCCCAAAATGCCCCCTGGAAAGCTGCTCTGTTTCCACCCATGGAAATGCTCTGGCGGATCCAAGCCGTTGCTCACACAGGCCGGAAAAGACCGGCACCTGATAGCATTTCCGGTTCTTCATAGCAATGAACCCAGCACCTGCTGTTGTAACAACACGGGAGGAAGATGCAGGGCTGGCCCAGCTCTTCAGGGAACACAAGTAAGGGCACCGGACAGCAGATTTCTAGAGGCTCCTGAGAGGGAAATCCCACGGGGGGGGGGGATTGTTTGTCCTCTCCCATTTCTTTTGCCCACAGAGGCTGAGATTTGAGGAATGTGTTGTTGCTTGTCTGCTGCCCCCAGTTTAACACCCACAGTCCCTCCCCTCTTGTTCCCTGCAAGCAAACAGAGCAAAAAAGTATTCACACACAGGGCTATTTTTGGGCAGGAACGCACAGGAACAGAGTTCCGGCTGGCTCCTGAGTTGGCCACACCCAGCAGGAACTCATTAGCATAATAGGCCACACCCAACAGCAGAAACTCATTAGGATTGGCTACATTAGGGGTGTGTGGCCTAACATGCAAAGGAGTTCCTGCTACAAAAAAAAACCTCTGGGTTTTGACAACAAGGTAAACAGAATAAGAAGCAAAAGGTGGGTGTGGCTGAATGACCACACTTCTGATAACATGGGGGTGCGGCCTAATATGCTAATGTGCTGTGCTGTCAAGGGTGTGTCCTAATATGCTAATGAGTGTCTGCTGTTGGGTGTGGCCTATTATGCTAATGAGTTGAGGAGAAAAACAATGAAGGGCAACTCTTTCCAGACCTCAGGACTGCACTTACAATGAAATCTTTTAGTCTTTAATGTGCCACTAGACTCTTGGTGGGGTTTTTTTTTTTTTTAAAGCCTAGTCTAATTTTACTTATTCTGGGAGCATCGCTGTCTGAAGAAGTTGGCTCCAGTCCACGTAAATTTATCTTGGATAAAATCCTGTTAGTCTTTAAAGTGCTTATTTTCACCCCAACAGCCTCACAGGAGTACCCTTCTGGTGGTATGGACTGTGTCACTTCAGGTGTGAGAAAGGGTAGCCCTTAGGAATGCTCTCCCAAACAGAAATAGCTCCTTGCAAGTAGGGGAAAAAGAGCCTGCTTTTGCATTCAGGGACACCTCAACTTGTGAGCCTGTAGCCTGATGTGATGAAGCTCATTTTACTGCCTACAGCAACCCCTGGGAGTTTGGGGGGCAAATGTGACATTGTGCAATGTTTTGACATCCAGGTGAAAACCCGGATGTGACATCAGCAGGTTGGCCGATGCTCTGGAAAACACAGGTAATACCATTGAGTTTGTAGGGTGTCGTCCAATGCTCTGATGTCACATCCAAGTTTTCGCTCAGGTGTGACATTGACACATTGCAGGACGTCATTTCTGCCCCCCACCCACTGTTCTACAACTGGCCAAGTGCTCAGGTGGGTGGGAGGGCTCATCCAGCAGGAGGCTGCATGCCCAAAGCAGGCAAATAGGAAGCCTGCAGGTAGACCAGGCCTGAGGGCCTCTTCACACACACAGCGTCTCTTGGAACTCCAATGGTTTGCCTCTCTTATTGCTCCAGAAACGTTTTTGTACCATGCAACCTGTTCCTGACCTCCACCATACTTCTCTTTTCTGCCAGTGATGACCCACAGCTAAACCCATGACACACCCAAGCGTTCCCAAGATGAGTTTTCGATATCTACGTTTATGGCCATGACGAATTCGAACGAGAATCACAGACCAGTCTGGACTCAGGTTTTGTGCCCATGTTCCTCCAGGATTTGATTACATTTCCCTTTTGATTTGTAATTCATTCCTTCTTAGAAGTGTTACGTGTGACCAAAAGTGGAATTTCTAACAAAATACAAGCTGTAGCATCCTGCCCAACCACAAAAACATCCCAAAATGGGAGGAAAGGCTCTCTCAACACATAGATCTGTGCGCACCCAGACCAAATCGAGTCCCACAACTTGGCTTTGATTCAAGCCCAGATGAAACAACATTTCACAAATGTTCAGAATTGGTTTTGGATGCTATAATTTGAGACTTGACCTTCAGCAGTGAGATTTAACATCATGATTTGAAAGTCACCGGCTTTCTTGAATGAACTAATGTCAACTCTATTAAATTGTACTGATTGCCAGCTGTCCAATGTTGGCTCTTCATGCAAAACCATCGGATGACAAATTCCTATACTGAATTTTTCCTGTATATTCTCTACCACAATTTACAGAGGAAAACATCTTGGAAGCTGGTCTCTACTCTTCACTTGCCTAATTTTCTGCTTAACATGAAACTGAAAGTGACTCTCTGGGCCAGGGGTGGCCAAACTGTGGCTCGGGAGCCATGTGTGGCTCTTTCACACCTATTGTGTGGCTCCAGCAGGGCAGCTGGGGAAGCTAAATATCATTAGCAAACAAATATCATTGGACAAACAAATATCATGATCAATATCTGCTTTTACCACTTTTGTTATTATTTTTGGCAGCCTCATTTAATGTTAATGAGCCAGTTTGGTGTAGTGGTTGTGTGCGGACTCTAATCTGGGAGAACCGGGTTTGATTCCCCACTCCTCCACTTGCACCTAGCTGATGTGGCCTTAGGTCAGTCACAAGCTCCGGCACTGCTTTCCTTGAAAAAGAGCAGTTTGTGTCGGAGTTCTCTCAGCCCCACCCACCTCACAGGGTGTCTGTTGTGGGGAGGGGAAGGGAGAGGAGTTTGTAAGCCGCTCTGAGACTCCAAGTGAGACTCCAATCTCTTCTTCTTCTTAATAAAAAGCAACTTTGCATATTTCCCAGTAAAAACATGTAATATTTGTTCGTGTCTTGCGGCTCCCAAACATCTGATGCTTATTCAATGTGGCTCTTACATTAAGCAAGTTTGGCCACCCCTGCTCTGGGCTGTGGAAAGCTGGTGGCTGGCTCACAAAAGGAAACCATTGATAGTGGACGGATTGTATATAAGGATGGAAGAAGATGATCGCAGGAAGACGAAGGCACTTACGCAGGTATCCTGGCTCGCATAAGCAGGTCTCCATTTGGCAAGGCTTCCACTGCATGGTCCAGGACCAGAATGTGCCCAGGGGGCCCATTACTCTTCACTATTGCAGCGGCATACCATTGCCCAGCAAGCTACAGAGAGAGAGAGAGAGCGCTCATTCTTAAGACTGAAATGCCATTTACAACATAACACGGTGAAATAACCTTCTCCTACTCGTGAAAGAAGCAGCAGCCAAGGCTGCGGTTTTTGAGTGGGGAGACTTGGGCAAGCTCTCTCAGAAGGGCCCCTGTAGCCTACAAGTTCAATGGTCTCCCCCAAATGCAGCTCCAGGAGGACAAGAGACCCTCAAGAATAGAATGAGAAGGAAACTGGGTTTCTGCTGCAGGAAGGGACAACAGAGGGAAATCACCCCACCCCTTCTGTTAGCAGAAAACTTAGCCTGTGTCCAGCCCTCAGTAAGTATTCTGCTTCATCGCCCTCTATAACAAGCATTCCCTGGAATGGGATGCGGCAGCACTCTGTGATTAGGTGAATTACACTCCAGGGAGATTGATCTGGTAGTTTAAATCACCCTGCAGGTCAAGGTACTTCAATCAACCCAATAGCGCAGTTGTAAGCAGCGTTACTCATAAATAATGAGCACAAGAGAGTAAGATTCGGGTTCACAGCATGGAGGTCCTTCTTGCTAAGGTCTTGTTCCTGGGTGTCCAGAGGGTAGCAGGGGCCACAGTTCCTTGGCTAAACAACAGATCATTCCTGGAGAGATCTGACTTGGCGACCACTGTACGGGACCAAGTGACAGCCAGACTAGACAAAGTGTAGCACTCTTGATGTGTGGCAGATTCTGAAAAGCTCTCCCATTCCTTCAGCTAGTCCAAATGAGGCTGTCCACCAGCTGTTCTTGCAACTGTTGCAATGTTTGTTTTTTAAAATTATTGTTCTTTTATTGCATTTATCTTTCAAATTCTGTAAACCATTTGCAGAGTAGATCACAGTGAAAGAATAGAAATGCTTCAAATAATTAATTCTGCAACATGAATCCCAGTGAAAATGTATCCCATTCGCTGCAGATATTTAAGCCTTTGCCCCATTCTGTTCTAACAACAACCCTTTAAGGAAAAAGAGGACTGGAAAATCCACTTGCTCCATCCTGTCTCTCGCCAGTGCTGTAAGTAGTTAGTAATCACGTCTAAAAGTTCAAGGCCCCAAAAGGACCTCCTGACAATGTGGTGCCACCATAAAGGGGAAAGCTGGATAAATCTCTCTATGGTTTCAGCTACATCCCCAGAGAACTTGCATCTGACACTCGGCTGTTAAAGACACAAGAGCCTCAATCAGAAAAGGAGCTGGAAAATCGGAGGCTTCTTTCTGCACCTTATGCTACAGCACTGTGTAGTGGATAGAGTCAGTCTAGGACCTGGAAGGCCCACATTCAAATCCCTGTTCTGCCACGGAAGCTTGCTGGGTGACCTTGGGCCACTCACAAACTCTCACCTGAAGCTACCTCAGAGGGTTGTTGTGAGGATAAACTGGAGGGGAGGCAAAAGATGTAAGCTGATTTGGGTCACCAAAGGGGAAGAAAGGTGGGTCTAAATGAAGTACGTAAATAATAAATACATTTTGTGTAAGTCTTTTAAGGTGTCACTGGCCTCCTGCTTTATTTTGCTGCAACAGACTAATACAGCTCCTGATTCTGGAATGATCCATCAGGGAGGATCCACACAGACCAGCGTTCTCCACTTGCATTTGGTCTAAAACCCCTATATGGAAAATTCTTTGCCTGTTACCTGTTGGGGGTCAAAATCTGGCTGCACAGGAACCTCAGCTCCAATGTCCGGCCAGCAGGCAACGGCTAGGGCAGCACCGAGCAGCAGGCCTCTCATTCTCCTGGCCGGCCTTTGCTCATTCCAGCTGGCAGAGGTCTTGCAAGGGCCAAAGCAACCTGGGACCTCCCCTGCTGCTTCACTTTATAACCTCCCACTCCTTCATGCAAACAAATCCACCCCATCCCCAGGAGCAAGTTATGCCCAACGGAGAGGGAAAGGGAGAAAAGAGAGGGTTATTTTCAGAAGTTAATTATGTCACTCCTGCACAATTCCTGAAAACTTCTGAACATTTAGTACATCACAGTCCCGGTCTGCAGGCACCTGAGATCAGATATGCCCCAACAGTGGGGGTGGTGGGTCATGATGAGCTGTGGCACCACTCAATAGTTGGACCAGTATCAGATATCCAAACAAGGACATTCAAACGCCCAAGCTATTCTGCAAGATCAAAGGCTTCAGTCCGAGCCCATTCCCACAGGTGATGCTCCAGAGAGCGGAAGGCATAAGTTTTGATACTCACTTCAGAAATACACCGTGTTCTGCCACATGGCTTGCAGGTGCAAGTTAACAGCTGCTCCCACGATTGTATTTATCTTTATTATAGTTTCTATCTTATTTACACTTCTAAATGATGCCCACTGCCTTTCCCGCAGTGCAGAATGGACACACAAGATTAAGACTCCATGGCCAGATCCCAATTTCCAAAAAGGTGTCATCTCAAGGATGCACAGAATCCTTAATAAACTTTTCAGGAGGCCATGGTGCTGTGCTGCTAGGCACCCCCACAGTGGGAAACTGTCAGGTACAAGATCAAATGTGAGGTGCCATGCAGGACACTGGCAGCAGAGAATCAGAGACAGCAGTCCAACAGCACAGACAGGAAAGGTGGACAGGCTGATACAGGGAGGTTTCTGCAGAACCAAACCAATGGGAGACCCCTTTGAGTTTCACAGGGAGTGACCACAGCAACGGCAACCATCAAGAGCTGCTGCAATGGCAAAAGAGGATGCCCGTGGGTGGGAGCCTGGGGTGACTGTGCACCCTCTAATTATGATCCCTGGAAGTAGTGGGAACGCACACATGATCGCTATTCGCTTTCCTACCTAGTGGCTGAGAACCACCAGGCATGCCATTCCAGCAATATCCGTGCAGGTTTCTCATGAAGAGATGTAGCAGGCCATTGGTGCATCATGTCCTGGGGCTTTGTTTTTCTCACATGAACTATCCTGGCTTCCCAAAACTCCTAGTGATGCTCCCCTGCGTATTTTCAACAGACCGCAGGGATGTGGAGGAGACCTGTGGCAGGCTGTTGGTAATTCAGTGGCAGGCTTGCCAGGGGAAAGGCGATAGATACCACAGCTCCAGAAACCTCTCGTCAGAGAAAAGGACAGCTGCTGCTTTAAGAAGAACAATAACACATTGATTGCAAATTAAAGAGTCACATTGGAACTGTAGTATCATGGAAAAGCACAGGCTGTGTTATTAAAGACACAGGTTTGTAATCGGTTGCAATAGTTTTTTGCATCACCTTCCTTTTACTGCATTGTCTTTTCTCTATGTAACCCATTTTCTGTATTAGGTCACACCTTAGAGAGTTTTGTGTCTGTATTGTTCTCCAGCGCCGTAATCCTAGTCCTCCTACATTGTTGACTGGGGCTCTTTGCTGTCTGATTGAACTTTTAAAATGTTGTAATCCGCCTTGAGTCTCAGTGAGAAAGGAAGGCTATAAATGGAATGAATAAAATTTTACAATATCATCTACCGTGAAACATTTACATTTTTACGCTGTTCCTAAACCCGCCCAAAACTCTTGCTGTTGGCAAGGGAAGCGAAAACAGGCAGATCATCGTGGCCGTGGTCCACAGGGGCCCCATCCATCACATCCGCCCTGCCAACAACTCCACCACACTGCAAGGGTGGCCGTAGGTGGCACAACTGCCTCCGCTTGCCTGGGGCCCTCTTCTCGTGAGCAATGCATCAGAGGAAGCCTTAACACTGAGGGCCCAGATTGTGCAGTAAAGATCGTTGGGCTAGGACTTGAGAGACTCACATTCAAACCCCTAACCAGCCATGAAGCTCTCTGGGGCTTCTCGGCCTAACCCAATTCACAAGGTTTTTGTGAGGCCAAATTGGGGGAGGGGGGACTGCCATATTTGCTAGTTTGGTGTAGTGGTTAAGAGCAGCGGACTCTAATCTGGAGAACCAGGTTTGATTACCACTCCTCCACAAGCAGCCAGCTGGGTGACCTTGGGTCGATCACAAGTTCTGTCGGAGCTGTTCTCCCAATGGCAGTTCTCGAGAGAGCTCTCTCAGCCCCACCTACCTCACAGGGTGTCTGTTGTGGGGAGAGGAAGGGAAAGGGATTGTAAGCTGCTCCGAGTCTCTGAGTAAAGGATGGGGTATGAATCCAACTCTTCTTCTTAAGCTCTGTGGAGGAACAGAAGATTTTAAAAAGGACTCCCTGGTCCCAGGGCTTGACTTCCAAGTAGGTGTGAGCCTGGGCTCATTGCCAAGAGAGAAGCTGGATGCTAGGATGCACCAATGTCTATCTGAACTCCCATAATGCATTATTCAAAGGTTCCAGTGTAAGTAAGCTGCAGCACAACACACACAATTTGTAATAATTGGGGGGGGGCTTCCACCTGAATTATCCTTTGTACACTAAGGTACTGCTGTCATCCCACCTTGTCTGAAAAGTGATTTATGGTGTGTATCCCCCTCTCTAACTAACAGCAGCTCGCCTGTGTCTCAGGCAGAACAGGGCCTTTCCCAGCACCTGCTTTATGATCCTTTATCTGGAGATACCAGGGACTGAACCTGAGGCCTCTTGTGCAAGCCAGGTGTTCCACTCAACCACAGCCCTCTCAAGAGACACCGCACCACGTCTCTGAACCCCCACCTTTGTTACCCCATCTTTATCCCTTTTCCTACACCACAGATCTGTCTGTTCCAGTCTCTTCTCTTTACTGAATTATGTAGCAAAGGAACTCAAGGCTTACAATTCCCCAGCAATTCACACCAGTGAAGGAGTTGCAAGTGAATCATACAGCTTGGACGAGTAGCTACAACAGGCTGGCGCCAACTTCCTCATGCACCACCTAATCCAGATGTAGAGGTGGTGACACGGTTCTATGAAAAAAGCCTACGGAAAAAACCCCACATGAGTATGACATGTCTTAATCCTAAAATAACAATATAAAATATAGGTAATACCTGTTCATTCTCATAAATGGAGATGAATGGTTATCCACAATTATAAATATCTATGGGGCTTTACATGGTATTTTTCCATGTGGGTTTCTTTCCATGTGGGCTTTTCTCTGTGTGGGCTTTTTTCCGTGTGGGCTTTTTTCCTGTGAGCATTTATGACTGTGGGTTTTTTTCTGTGGGCTTTCTTCATGTGAGCTTTTTTCCGGTCACCGGTGACACAGGCCTTCTCCTAGCCATACTTTTGGTGAGCCCTGGAAACTAAGTAGTCCTATGAATGGGCAGGAAATGTTGCAGTCAGAGGGATTTTGGGATTCTGCAGGGAGAACCATATAGAGATGAATCTGTAATGGACCTTAAGTTATGTACAATTTTGGAGGAGCGGGGAGAGGGGGAGAGAGAGGGGGAGAGAGAGAGAGATGTGACATTCATAAGGACATTGTCAATTTCACCTATTGGTTTTGCTTTGCATGGAACTAAAATATGCCATAAGAGAGCTTTTCAAGGGAAAGGAATTGTCCAACTGGGTTGAATTTCCCCTAGAAGCATTAAAGGAGCCAGGCACCCTAATTAAAGACAGAAGGGTTACTGGCATCTCCCTGGCATAACGATCACTTCTAAAGGAGGCTACCTATTTATACATGGATCATACAGTGCAAAATGTATCTTAGTGTTAGCACTAAGCCGCCGCCCCCCCTCCCCACACTATGCTTTTTTTTTTTTTTGGTCAGCATTTGGAAATACCTTAAGCCATGAATAAATCCCACCCTTTCAACAGGAATTAGCCACTGATAAGGTGTCCTTTATATGGTGCAAAACAAAGGAGGGAATTCACAAACATATTTATTTTGGTTCTTTGAAGACAACAAGGGCATTATTGTAAACCGATTAATCCAAACCAGATTTCTGGGTTGACTTTTCAGGATGGATCTGAATTGTCATGATAACAGAGGAGCGACTTGGGCATGAGGAAGAGTCCAACCAAGTGCAAAATCCAGTGCTGGCCTACAATGGAAAACAGCAGCTATGAATCTAGTTTCCATTGTTCTTTCCCCAACTTTTCTAGCTAGGGAAAAATGTGATGCAAAGTAACATTTTTGGTTGCATGGAAAGACATATTACACAGGGCCGACACATCCCATGTTTCCCTAACTGTTATAGGATGAGAAGGGGGATTGGAAGGGGGGGGGACAGCCAGTATGGGTCTGTGATAGCCCCTCACTGAGCCCTAACCTAGAAAGAGTTCCAGCCACAAGGAGTTCGGCCGTGCATGGGAGACTTCTCCTCTCTGTCAGCCTGCTGCAGGATCTTCAGGCTAATCCACAACATCTCCGTACTTGTCCCTTTTCTCTCCCATCTGTGTTTTCTCTTTGGCATCCTGAGTGGGCACTTTCTCTGCAGAAATGAAAGAAGAATTAGGTTGAATTCAACTCCCCCCCTTAATGCACTAATTTATCAAAGAAACATAAAAATGAGATCATACACACAACCAATTGTGCTGTGCACAACCTGTAAAGCAGTGCCTTAGTGGGTGAGACCATCAAATGCAGCACCTGGTTTCCAACATCAGCCAGCTATGCACTCCTGACCCACACATTAGCAGGGTAGAAATGTGGTACAGTGCTGCTGAACATGGCAGTTCTATTGAACAAGCATTCCTAACCACAATGAGCAAACAAAAGGGGTCCAATTTTAATTTTAAAATCTTTATAACCCACCCATAATTTAAAAATCAACAGTAAAATGGCATCCTAAGCCTTTTAAAATCCCTAATATATAAAACCAGCACAAAAAACCAGCACAAAATCAAGAGCAAGGCAAATACGCTTCTGTCTGTTGGAACAAATGAAAAGGGAAACAGGAAGAACAAAAGAAACAGTCAATCACATGAACAGGTACAGAAAGGGAGTTCCAGAGTCAAGGCACTTATATTTTTACGATGTGCTCCGATTATAGTTGTTGGTTTTCAATTTATATGTATAATACACATCATTTATATGTACAAAATATGATGGACATGTATTGATACACAATCAATGTTGAAAAGTGCATGCATTTTACAGAGATCGTTTGTGAGGGAACAAAAAAATGGAACAATAAAAAGATCCAAAAATATGATTGGCATGGGGAGAAATTAAAATGGGGCTTGGGGTGCTGAAAGACCAGGGATGAGAAATTCAAAATTGCTCTTGATTTTATTGCTGGCTTTACTGTTGTGCCCCATACAGGCCCCAAAGAGCACTTTGGTCGGGGTCACAGAACAGCTTAGTGACCCCGGGCCCTAAAGAGGCCAGGCTAGCTACTACGAGGGCCAGGTCCTTTTCGGTGGCGGCCCCTATCTGGTGTAATGAGCTCCCGGAGGAGATCAGGGCTCTGCGGGACCTTTTACAGTTCCGCAGAGCCTGTAAGACGGAGCTCTTCCGCCAGGCTTTTGAATAGGGGCCGCCGCCGCCACTACCACCACCGCATATATGTGGAGCAGGACTGTCAAGAGAGGCTAATGAGAAACTGGAACATCATGACTCATGCCGTCCCCCTTTCTGATTCGATCTTGGATCTCTTTCTGACATGTAATGGAGAGTGTGTAAGTCTAGTCCTCCATGTATCTTGTGAGCTGTGAATTGTTTTAACTTCTGTTGTTTTAATGTATCTGCTTTATAGCACTTTGTGCCCTGTAAGCCCCCCTGAGCCTGCGTGCGGGGAGGGCGGGATGGAAATGGAATGAAATAAATAAATAAATTACGGTAAATAAAATCACCCTTATTCACACCACCACTTATGGCAGCAAATTCCACAAGTTAACTATGCATCATGTGCAGAAGTGATTTCCTTTAGCCTGTCTGGATCTACTGCCAAGGATTAAAGAAGGGGAAACCCGTGAAAAGTATTAAGGGAGTAACAAGCAGGGCTGCAGATTCTTCAGTTGGCATTATGCCAAAACAGGCTTCCTTGAAAGTACACAGAATTCACCCGTGGCAAATCTCAGCAATCAAAGTTCAAAAAAGCAAGAAACCTGTGAGGGCTGCCTGCAAAGGTCGGCCTGAAAGTACCCAACTCTAAAAACACACAAAATAACTTGGCATTAGAGTCCCGGCCTCTTTCTGCTTCCATCCCAAGATCATTTTAGGCTGCGGTCACACGGAGAGAGTGCGGGGGGGGGGGGGAGCGTGGCTGTGTGCCCTGGGGCAAAGAAACGCGCGGTTAAGCAATCAGACCTCCCGTGGAGGTCCTGTGGAGGTACCGTGGGTAGGGAGAGGTACCGATCACAGGACTAACCTGCGCGCAACGAAGAAGCGGGCGGTGCAGCAAACTGGTTTTTTGTGTTTGTAACCACTTGAGCTGCGGTGGCTCAAGTGGGTAAGACGCTGAACTGCAGGCTGTGGAAGGGCAGTAGTTCAGCAGTTCAAGACCCGGGTGCCGCAAGACGGGGTGAGCTCCCATCTCTAGTTCCAGCTCCTGCCAACCTAGCAGTTCGAAAGCAAGAAACTGCAAGTAGATAAATAGGGACCACTTCGGTGGGAAGGTAACAGCGTTCTGTGCGCCTTGGTGTTTAGTCATCCCGGCCACATGACCACGGAAACGTCTTCGGACAGCGCTGGCTCTTCGGCTTTGAAACGGAGATGAGCACCGCAACCCTAGAGTCGGATTCGACTGGCTTTCGAGCAAGGGAACCTTTACCTTTACCTTTACACAACGAATGCGCATGCTCCGTTGGGTGCGCATCCCCGGAGACTTGGGGGGAAAAAAACCTTTGTCGCAAGGGGACATGGGCGGGCGCCGGATGCCACCGGAAATGCGATCAGACACCCACCCTTGCCCCGCAGTTTCCGGAAACTAGTACCTCCGAGGTACTAGTTTTTTGCAGCGCGTTTTCGCCGGGAAGCCTCGGTTGTGCCACGGGAGCTCTACGCTTCCCAGATGTGCCGGTGAGATCGCGCCCGGAAAATCCGCCTGTCTTCCGTCTCTCTTGCGTGGCTTATGTTCCGTGTGACCGCAGCCTTAGTTCTCCAAGTCTATCTTTTCAGCTTCCCCACTCTGCTCACCTCTGGCCACACCCTGGAAGGGCTCTCCGGTCTCCAGGAAGATCCTCATATTAGAACACCTCTGGGTTTCCCACCGAGTCACTGCATAGCCGCCAACTGAACCCACAACTGTAGACACAGCGAAGAATGTTGACAAACTGGAAAGCATTTGAAGGGAAGCTGCCAAGATTTTACTTAGGATTCTGAATTCAGTAAGACAGTCCCAAGTAGCCATGCATCAGATTTTGCAGCCTTAGCTAACCCGGGTGAAGTTTTATGCCACATTCTATCATGATTTTCCCTGTACAACTGTTGCGAAGATCACTAATACACATCAAACATTTTGAATACTCTAAAGTGTTATGTAAAGCCAGCAATACCGCTATTAATAAAGGCCACTTCATTCAAAAATGGGAATGAGTTTAACGACAAGAGGACATGCATGGAATTTTGGATTCTCCCCTCCATCCCAAAATGCTTGTAAGCTATACAGTGGAGTGGATGCTTTAGGTATTTAGCATTCTGTTGTAAAACAGAGGCTAGGCAAGGCAACATGAGGTCACTGGTGGTGGGTCAGAGGAAAGAGAGAATCTTCACAATTCAGTTTCCTTAAATACCAACCCATGGAAACAAGTATCTTCCACTGGAATGAGTAGGGTATCTTCTTGTTGAACCTCTGAAGAGCAAAGGATATCCCAGTGCCTGTTCAAACAGACATAGAGGTTCAGATTACCCCTTGCGCCATAACCAGCACCCTCCCCAGACTTCCACAGGGTCCCCACAAGGCAGAAATTGCTGGCTGCAAAGTGAGTGTGTCATTTAGATGTGAGACATTAAAGGAAAGAACGTATTGGTGAAGTTCCCCCGGACTTGACAAAAGGACCCACAATCTGTGCTTTGTGCAGAACTGGCAACGAGGCACTGCCACTTGGCTTCCAGCGTGGTGTAGTGGTGAAGAGTGGTGGAATCTAATCTGGGAAACCGATTTTGATTCCTCCACATGAAGCCAGCTTGGTGACCTTGGGTCAGTCACAGTTCTCTCAAAACTCTCTCAGTCCACCTACCTCACAGGGTATTTGTTGTGGGGAGAGGAAGGGAAGGTGATTGTAAGCTGCTCTGAGACTCCTTTCGGCAGTGAAGAGCAGGAATAAAAACTCTTCTTTTTCTTCCTATTCTATATTGGTAGAACTGGCACAGCATAGGGTGTGGGTGGGTTTGGTATGATGAACAGCAGGCATAAAAAGACCAGTTTTGCATCTTCCTCCAGGCTAGTTAAAACAAGCAGGGAGGCCTGTCTCTTGGATAGCCTTTTGTTGGCTTGCCTTAAGAGTCATCCCTGCTGGATGACATGCCGTGCATTTTTGCCATTCTGTTTGCTGTCACAGGGCTGATTTGGTGTTAGTCACTTGGAGTTTGGGTAACATTTTTAACATCTTTGAAAGTGAAGACTGTTTTGAATGGCCTTTGTCGTTTTGCACCCTGCTGTAAGAATGCAGAATATTGAAAGAAACAACGGGTGAGCAACAGGTGAGCTAACACTCTAGTCTTCGCTGAAATAGTCTGGCCTGCCTATCAATGCTTCCTCTAAGCTGTGGAGTCTTGTGAGCAAATATTCTACTTGGTGAGCGACTGGCATTAAAGCTGTGAGCGAGCGATTTGGCTGCTGCATACATTAGTTTGCTCTGTATTCTTTTCTTTTTTTAATTTATTTTTATTGACATATTCAGAACAACAGAAGCAAGGATTAAAAGTTCCTTCCAATTCAAATGGATTAAGGAGAGTTGGCGACATCTAGGGGTGAATATACCACTAAACCTAAAAGACCTTCTGAAATACAATTGTCATAAAACTTATAACAAAATAAAAAACGGATATAGCAAATTGGAACACACGACAACTAACGTTAGCACTACCAAAATTCTTGTTCCTCTTCCGAACTCTACCGATCTAAATTAGTTTGCTCTGGAGCCATCCTTCCTGAGCGAAGACAAAAATGTGTGAGCTGAAGGCTAAGAAACTGTGAGCTAGCTCACACTAACTCAGTTTAGAGGGAACACTGCTATATTAGCAGATAGGGACTCACAGGATGGAATGCTCCTCCAGATGAAAATATTCCCTATATGTAGACATGTAATTTCCAGAAAGAAAAGTTCTATGCTAGCTTTCCCCCCTGACATTCTAGCTTTCTATGAGAAAGGATTTTTTTAAAACAGAGGAACATTCAGCCATACAAGCCCTCCCCATTAATGGACCACTTCAATAATATTTAAGCCTAAAGAATTTATGCAACTGCAACCCAGGACATGTATTTGCAACACTGTTATTGATTTTATTGTTTTACAGATTTTATGTTGTAAGCCGCCCTGAGCCCACTCGTGGGACAGGGCGGGGTATAAATTAATTAAATGACTAAACAATTTTATGAACTGTTCACCCTAAGGGATAAATTTGGGAGTGGGCTTACCTGTGATAAAGGTGGCAATGCCCTTAATGAAGGCAAAAGCTTGGCAGGCAGTATATTCCTGCAGACAGAAAAAGACAACATACAACTTTCCTTTAAAAATGCATCTGTTCCTATGGACTTTCCTCGATCAACCTTTAAACGCATACAACACAAGCAGTCATGGCTTACGAACCAGCCACAGTGTAGAGTGGCAGACTGGAATCTGGGAGCCCCAGGTTTGAATCCCCACTCTGCCATGGAAGCTTGATGGGAGACCTTGGGCTAGTCACCCCCTGGCCTAACCTACCTAACAGAGTTGTTGTGAGGATAGCATGGAGGAGAAGTTGCTTTGGGTCCCCATGAGGAGGAAAGGTAGGTTATATAAAAAAAAGTAAATGCATGTCTACACTGGGGACTTAAAGTGGATTTTACTGCCACATGGCTGTGCAGAGTGCTGTTCATTAACCCAGCAAGGAGACAAAACCACTTGCAAGCATGTCTGCCTCTCAGATCCTTCGCACCTTTCAGGACCCTAGCATGGGCAGGAGAGTGGAGAGGACAGCTTTGTTTAATAAAAAGCCAGGCCAGAATGCAAGCCTGTCATGCTATGGTCCAGTGACGGCATTCCAGAATAAGACAGAAAACTCATGCGATAGTTTTATGAGATGGGATATTGCCTGGAAAGTGACCCACATTCACCGTTTGTAGTAGGCCCAGAGAAGTGATACTTGGGCCCTGGTTGTGCTTGACCAAACTCACTTATGGGGTAGGCATAAGTTGGCTGCAACCTGACAGCTTTGACACACACACACACACCCATGCCGCTTTCTTTTCAATGGGGACCCAGCGCAACAATACAGGAGAAACAGAGGAGAGGCTTCCGTTGACTCAGGCCTCTGGCCAGTTCAGCCTTTAAAACATTGCCTTCAAGAAAAGGGTGGCACAGACAAGGCCGTACAGCAGCTGGTTCATGTTCAGAATTGCTCCCCTACTTGGATTTCACAGAGAGAAATCCAGCTGTCCTCCCCCCCCCCCATCTCCTTGGGGCAGATTTATTCATTTTTCTCCTTCCTGTATGGGTTTTTTTCATGCCTTTAACAACTACTTGACAATAATTCGTGTTACAACAACAGAGCACTGCATTTTGCAGAGTACAGAATGGCAAATCCCTGCCCTCGGGAGTTTACCATCTAAACAATGTGGCCATGGAGGCAATAAGAGGGAAGAGAGTCAGGTGGAAAGAAACAGGAAAAACACTTCAGTGCAGCATGGGAGGGGGGGAAACCACACAGGCATTCTGGGACAGGCAGGAATTCATCCGAGGCAGCTTTTCTCCAGAGAAAGCAACCACGGGGAGAAGCCCGATAACTTTTCATTCTCTAATATTTATATTTCACTTTCCTATGCGGATGAAAAGCTCAAAGTGGACAATGCTCCCTCCCCCCCAATCCACCACCAGTTTCTAATCCTTTGCTGCCCCCAATCGGCAAAAGTACACGGCCTTTCAACCGCACACATGAATGGAGAGGTACGCTTCCATGCCCCTGCGGAAGTGAGCTCGGCCTCACGGAAGTTTCCGTCGAATAAATAGTTTTTAAACCGCGACTGAATTCCTGGTTCATTCTGAGCACGCGAGGTTCCCTGGCTAACAGCCGGAGATCCCTATCCTCGCTCCATCTATCCACTACTGGGCGGCAGCCTCCCCGTTGAGCCACCATTAGAAGCTGCCCAGGGATGCCGGCAAGGAAAAAGCCGAGTCTTGGCGAGCTCTCCAAGCGGCGCACTGCTGCCCCTCGCGCTTGGCAGCTCTTAGCCGGGAAGGGGGCCGGTTGTCTTGTCGGCTGGGACTCCAGGGGGGACCCACCGGGTGCTTGGCCACCACGCCATCGTCCACGCGCAACAGCCCCAAGTTCACCATTGTCGCAGCGGGCGCCGCCGATTACCGCGCGCGCATGGCAAGGCGACTCCGGGACGGTGACCTCCAGACACCGAGGCAGCGCCTCCCCCTTCCCCGGTTTCGTGCGAGCGGCAGCGCCTTCTAGAGGGCTGGAGGGTTTCGTTTCGGACACCATTAAAGGGAAAGGATACTTGTCTTGTCTTTGCTATTTAGTCTACGGATATGTCAAAACGTCTTTATTAAATTATGCTCATCTATGTAGCGGCATCTGCCTATCTATATGCACTGGTAACTTCCATTTCAGTGTACTTGAGGAAGTGTGCATGCACAAGAAAGCTCATGCCCTAAATAAACTTGTGTTGGGCTTGTGCCACCGAATTTGGCATGTGTTCTGCTGCTTAGACCAACAGGGCTGCCCATCGGGAAAGAATACCGTCCTTTTTAAAAAGGACTGTGGGAGAGGTCCAAGGTGTGGTCTGAACCAGAATTTACCAGTGTTAGAAAGTTTCTTAGTGGGGGTGGGGACCTTTTTTTTAAAAACTGCAACGATGCAAGGCCTACTCCTGTCTACTCGGAAGTAAATCCTACTGTTAGGTGGCGCTCTCTCCGCGGTTAAGAGTGCAGAGGATTTCATTTCTGTCCCGAGGCAGAATTTATATTTAATATATAGTCGACTCTTCGTGAAATGGGGTGAGATAGGAAAGAGCACAGGAAAACGACAGGCGCCTCCTCCTCCTCCCCTTTAAGGGCGGGCTCTGCAAAGGCAACTCCTCCGCCCCCAACGAGATCGAAACGCCCGTTCGAGTCCCTTTTGGGACGCTGACTGATGGCTCTGGCCGGGAGCTTCCGCGTTGTGCAGCACGAAGGACAGCGGTTCCTCTGCTTTTGCAGCGAAAACCCCGTCCCCAGGCTTCAGTAAGGGCACAGTGGTGGTGGTGGTGGTGGTGGTGGTGGGGTTGAAAAAAGCAGGAGCGCTCTTCCCCGTTGTTCTCCATAGTCACTTCCGGGCTCGTAGCTAAAGGGATCGTCCTCCTGGTTCAGAGACAATGCATCCCTGAGGACCCGTTGCTAGGGAGCAACCGGCATGGCCTTCACTCCTTGCCGGTTTCCCAGTGGCATTTGGCTGATCATTGTGGAAAATTGGATGTTGGATCCTGGTGATCCAGTAAAGAACTCTGGACTCCCTTTTCATTTTCAGCATCCAGCCCTCATTGCCAGGAAGCACTAAACATCAGCAGACTACTTTATTCACCCTGTAGAGGAAGCAGAGCCAGGTTCTTCTCCTATAGGGTTAGGACACGCACTCCCCTCCACATGGGACTAGACTCCCAAACAGATATAAGCCACAGTACTTTTGAAAAAAGGAGGATAAGGCTTATTTCCCTTCCTTAAATAAATGTGGTGGGCTTTTAGCAACTAAGCTCCCTTAACAAAGTCAAGCAGCTGTCCCTATTAACATTGTGTGTGTGTGTGCTGTTTTTGTGTGTCCCCATGCCTGGAAGTCATGGTGACCTCTGGCGACTCCTACTGGGGCATGGAGGATGTTCAGAGCCTCTGCCTCCTGACCCTGGTATGCTCTGGAAGTCTCCAGTCCAAGTACTGGCCAGGGTCGGTCCTGCTTAGAAGAAGAAGAGATTGGATTTATACCCCGCCCTTCACTTGGAGTCTCAGAGCGGCTTACAAACTCCTTTCCCTTCCCCTCCCCACAACAGACACCCTGTGGAAAGTGCAGAGGAACCCACAGAATCTACGATCATTGTGGCCTTTTCTGTCGCAGGCGTCACGTGTGAGGGAATAAGAGCCTGATAACCTCTAGCCTTCTCTTTTCACAGTGTCACAAATGCTTGCGAGTTCTGGAGCTGCGACGTTGCTTTGGATAAGCTGGACAGACAGGTAAGCTTGGGTGCCCGAGGCAGCACTCTCAAAACCAGTCCGTCTGCTACAGGCCCCTCCGGTTGTGGAATGCTTAGCCTAGCAAAGGGAGGCCTCCAGTTTAACCTTCCCCCTTGGTGCACTCTGCCGGCTTGCAAAATATGCCTTTATACCTCATTTTCTCCCTTTGTTTGTTTGTTAAGTCAGACTTGTTAGGCCGCCCTTCCCTGCAAGCAGGGCTCAGGGAAGCTTACATCAATAAAAAGACAGTAACACTTAAAACGACATTAAAATTCGACAACCATAATAGAACAGTACAATCCAAGATGGCGATAAATGTCTAATACCTGCTTGCCCCCCTGGGTCAAGTAAAATAAAGAACAAAGGGAAGGGGCGGGGTGCAAGAGTGCCAGGCCATCACGGTCCTCAACCAAATGCCTGGCAGAACATCTCTGTCTTGCAAGCCCTACGTAATGGTAACATATCCCGTAGGGTGTGGATATCCTCAGGCAGAGAGTTCCACCAGGTAGGGTCCAGGGCTGAAAAAACCCTGGCCCAGGTCGAGGACAGCCGGATCTGTCTTGGGCCAGGGACCGCCGGGAGGCTCTTATTTCCAGACCGTAATGTTCTTCCCAGGACATATGGAGAGAGGCGGTCCCAAAGACATATGGAGACATATGAATTAAATTAGATGACAAAGAACATAAGAGGAGCCCTACTGGATCAGACCACTGGTCCGTCAAGTCCAGCATCCTGTTTCACACAGTGGCCAACCAGTTCCATGAAGGGCCAACAGCAGGGCACAGAAGCCAAGGCCTTCCCCTTTGAGTCCTCTGCCTTCTCCTACCACGGGAATTCAGAAATTTACTGCCCCTGGATGTAACGGCTCCCTTTAGTCACCATTGATAGGCCTATCCCCCATGAGGCTGCCTAATATTTTAAAGCCATGATCAGTACACGGTTCTACCACATTTCATGTTTGAATAAAAGCTAATCCCTGCGGGTAGACAAAGAAAAGGACTGTACTATCCTCCCCCCACCCATGGAATATGTAGACAGATTCATGAAATATCAAAATATGCATTTAGTTGTGGTTTCTGATCATAGTACATATTTATTCAGAGCATTTTAATGCTTCCTCTCCAGGAACGTGCCTGAGGCAGCTTACAAAATTAAAATAAAAAACCATTAAAAGATATTAATTAAAATCCAGCATGTAAAAAGGAAGCCAACACTGAACATAAAAACATAGATCATAAAAAAGACCCCAGACAGCATAAAGCAGCAGTTTCCAGCTTAAAGTAGTGTTAAGAAAAACAAATCCTTCATTAAAAGCCTGGGTGAACAGAAACGTTTTGGTTTGATGTCTAAAAGGCAGCAATGTAGCTACCAGGCGAGCCTCAAGGGGAAGGGGCATTCCCAAAACACAAAGCATCCTTGCTTGTCTCTGGGTCTTTCAGGCTGGCCAGCCAGACAGGGAGTCCTTTCGTTTCTCGCTCTGAGCAGTTCTCGCTTTTGTTCCCTTACCAGGTATCTCAGTGTGGGCTGAATTCTTCATGTGATGACTGCATTGTTAAACTCAGGTGAGTGTCCCCCAACAATCAGGACTTAACGTTCTTTCCTTATTTCAGAAGCTTAAGGTGGGTTAAAATTAAACCTGTCTACTCCTTGGAAAGTACTTGGCTCCATAAAATGAGAAAGTCAATTTCATTATTCTGTTCACGGTTATCTGTTTTTACAATGCGATATCCCCTTTGAATGGAATGAAATTTGGCACATGTGTTCAGGACATAATTCCCCATTTGAAATCCAATCAGCAGCTCCATCCGGTTTTGAGGTGGGGAAAAAAGATGTTAGTCACACATTGTGATGCGGCATGAAGTGTGATATCTTGGGAACGCTGATGTTGTGATCATCTGCCTTTTGATCAGTTAATGCATTACATGCAAGGGGTTTTATATATATGTTACTTAAACCCTAGTATTCTGAGAGACTGAAGGAAGTGTGAGCTGAAAATGTAATTCAGTATACTAACATCGCAATCCTAAACAGAATTTCACCCTTCTAATCCCCATGACTTCCACACACTTCAAACAGATTAACTCTGTTTAGACTGTACCATAGAGCTCCTGATTGTTGGAATTTGCCACTTTTAATATTTTCCCCAGTAGATGGAAGGCATTTTCCCTTCTGCGGTCCTGGAGGGGCGATAAAAAAGGCTCCCAAGGCAGACAGGCTTTGCCCCTGTAGTTCAGGGGAGATTGAAAGCATAGAGCATGTATTACTTCACTGCCCTTTTTATCAAGAGATTTGCTCTAAGTTTATTCTTCCTTTGCTTAGCAGACTTCCTGGTCATTCAGATTCGGTGTTATGCCAGAATGTTACTTATGGATGAAAACTCACAGGTTTCAGCTCTTAGTCTAAAGTTCTGTGTAGCAGCTTGCAAACTCCATCAGGAAGTTTTGCATATTAAAGAATTTTAACAATAATTGTACTTATTCACTTATTTAATTATTGTTCATTGTATCACACCTATATGTTATTGTGATATATGCAAACTGTGACTTGTGGTGGTCTATGACCGTTTTAATAAAGGTTGAATATTTTCCCCTATCCGAGTTTGCAGACCAGAATCAAAATACCTTAAAATAAACCTTTAATTGGCCTCAGTTCTCAGCCCCAGTGATCAGAAGTGACTCTTGACAACGAATCAGCTGAAACTTTGATGGATTAGGGTGATTCCTCATTTTGTGATTTCTAAATCTGTAATCCAGTTTTATTTGCTTTGTTTGTTGTATGTATTAGTTTTATTGCATACTTTTGGGTTTAAAACTTTGTAATCTTCCTTGAGTCTCAGTGAGAAAGGCAGACTATAATTAAAGTTAGTAAATCAATAAATGTAATGTGTGCAGTCTTAGTTATACCGATACAGGTGTATTTGCACATTTGTCAGTTCAGCTCCACTGTATTTTGTGTTGTTTCACTCCTCTTTTGTCCACAGAGAAGCCTTTGAGTATCAAACTCCTACGCTAACCATACAGGACAGCAAGGCCATCTTGCAGTTCCAAGACAGCAGACAAACTTTGACCTTTGACTTGTTCAAGGTGTCTCTCTCTGAAGCGAGGAAACTAGCTCAGGACCTGGTTTTTGGCTTGGTGGAACAGGTGCAGAAGCTGGAAAAACATGTCAAAGGTTCTGTTTCTATGCATACTTGCTGGGTGGGCTAGGGAAGGTAGAATCTCAACTCATTCCAACTTTGAATCCATCCCAACTTCTCCTTTTGCTGTTCTTCATGGAATGTTATAATCCAGAGTGAAATGTGGTAGTAGTTTTCTAGGTTTGGTACGATGTAATTATAAAGACTCAAACCAATATCAGGCTAGTTAACAATATATGTTTCCTCCCACCTGTCTGCAACCCTACAAACAGGGTACCACAACTTGCTAGTCCACAAAAATGTTTAGTGGACTGCCCGCCCACAAGAGTTAGCTAAAAGAATGTGCAGCCTGATCTATGGATGTTTGTTCTTGAGTGTCTTCCACTGAATGTGGGATAGGTTTGTTGCTTAACTTCTCTGCCTCATCTCTTGAAGATTATTCTCTGTTCACCATGGTAAGCAGCTACTTCAGATCGTGTTATCAGTAATTTCTGAAGGTATCCTGAGATATACCAAGAAGCTTGTCACTTTCCATAGTGAGCAGGGGCAGAGATATTAGCTACACTGGTCCCTTATCGGGTTGAAATTGACTATTCATCAACTTCACAGGGGGGGGGAGGAAGTCAGCCAGGAAGGGGAATACAGCCTCTGTTTATTTTTTTTTTAATTATTCCAGACTTACTTGAAAGCTGCCAAGGGAAAAATTGTTTCATAGCTAGAGATAGACTTCCTTTGTCAGTTTTCACTTCTTCTAATGACTTCCAGGATCACATTTCTGGAGTACAGACTGAAAGCAGCTGCAAGTTGTTGAAAACAAATGTTTTTGTGTATTTTTCTTCTCTTTGCAGAGGGTGCCCTTGCAAATGCTGGTACTTTGCCCCTTGGTAGCCCTGAGAAGAACACACTGAAAAGCCAGTCCCTCTTTTCTCCAGGTAAGAAATGGCACACATCCAGCATGGCATATTTTGATGATCAGTCCAGGGAGTGTCTCTCTTTTGTCCCAGTGTGAATTTTCAGTCCTTCCTGTTTTGATAACTACCTTCTTTCGGAGGCCACATTGGCTTGCAAGAGAGAACAAGGCCATCTTTTTCTTCAAACCCCACCCATCCAAAATACTCAATATTCCCAGTCAAGAAAAACCACATTCTGTTTTAACATGCATAATTTTCATTTGAGGACGAGGCAAGGCACCATTCCGAGCACTGAAGATCTGTCCATCACATGCTGCGGTTGGATATCCCATCTGGTTTCACAGATTTTATCCAGCATTAGGCACAAGACTGCCTTTGAAACCGTAAAGCCTGGAAAACTTGGTCTTTATCTCTCCTCTATAAAATGAAAATGGAAGCTACAAAGCGAGGTAGTAAATCCCACATCTTTGGGGAATAAACAGACTCCTGTCATGAGGATGCTGGATAGGTGGGGGAGAGAAGAACAATCCTCTCCCAAGCTAGAGCGGGAAAGGGACCACCTTCAGCAGCACCTCTAGAAATGTTTGATTTTGAAGACTGGGAGATATGGCAGAGAGAGCAGGTTTGGATAAGTGCTGCCCTCTGGATTACTTGGTCGGCTCCAGTGGTACCATATCCGCACAATTTCTGTGATGCTGAAAGGCAGGGGTCATTTCGTAGAAAAAAGAGGTACAGTAGCTCATTAGCATAACTCATTAGCATAACTTAGTTGCATATGCCACGCCCACTGACATCACCAGAAGTGTGTCAGAAGGCAACACCCACCACTCAGGCTCCACTGGACTGTTTTGGACCGGGGGGCTGGGGGGGGCTCTGCAACTTACCTGGCTGCTTCTTGCTCTGACTGAGGGCTGCTGGGAACAGGGGGTGGGGCTTGTTGCATGTGCCCGCCCCCTGGGCTCTTTACTGCCGGAGCTCCGCTCCTGTGTGCTCCTGCAGGAAATGACCCCTGCTGAAAGGTATTCCAGAGTTTTACCCAGTATCAAAGAGAAAAAGGAGGCCTTTCTTGCCCTGGGGTGCTGTGTGTGCACTAGAGCTCCTTATTGGCCAAGCTGATGGGAACCATGAGTCATGTTGTCCCACCGGATAGTACTGCCACTTTGAGAACAACCGTAAGATTCTTGTCCCCAAGGACTCTTCCTCCCTGCCCCACTCTCAACACTCTTCCTACCTAGCAGGATGGATGGATGAAACTGAGCTGTAGCAACATCTTTCTTTAGGTTTTTTTCCCCCCCTTCTGAACAGAACTCAGTCCCCTCAAAGGCCGGGGCGGAGCCGGCACAGGGCAAGCGGCAAGTAAAAAGAGGATGCCTGGAGAGTCCCTCATTAACCCTGGCTTCAAAAGGTATTTCCAGATCGCCTCCCTCGTAACTCACTTCATTTTGGCCACACTCCCAGCCTTGACTTTGCAGATGGTAAGACAAAATGTACAAGCCATGAATGAAGGAGTGCATGAGTAGCAGTCTGTTCTTCCCTTCAGCCCCACCAAACCCAGCTTTTGGTATTCGTCTCTCTTCATTGCAGTCTGTTGTCATCATCCTCTCTTTCTACTACTAAATGCTCAAGTTCCCACCAAAACACATGCACCCCTAGTTAAGGAGGGTAGGGGTTTCTGCATATTTGGGTGAACTTCCAGGTGTGCAGAAGAAAACTGTTGAATATAGTGCATAGCCTG
The DNA here is from genome assembly GCF_001447785.1 of Gekko japonicus. Taxonomy (NCBI): domain Eukaryota; kingdom Metazoa; phylum Chordata; class Lepidosauria; order Squamata; family Gekkonidae; genus Gekko; species Gekko japonicus. Next base: position 48,391 of record NW_015176007.1, read on the forward strand.
GGTGAACATGCTGACTTAGTGCGCAGTAGTGGTGAAAAAAGTAACTTTCATGCACCTCTTTTGTGCCCATTTGTGGTGAGGTAGTTGGGGAGTTCTTAATCATGGTGCCTGGATGGTGGTGCCCTCTCCCATGGGAGATGCGTATAGTTCCATCGGCACTCTGTTTTGGTGGCTCATTCAAAACCTCGCTTCCCCATGGAGCTTTTAGAGCAGCAGATTGAGAGCCAGCGGGCCTGCTTTTCCTCTAAGTCTTTGTGCTTTATGGCTATTTGCTCTGTGATACCACGGTTAGGCTTATGTTCGTGTGGCTTCACCTTTATTTTGATGTAAGCAGTTTTGTAGATAATAGAATAGGAAAATATAAATACTTTTAAGTGACAGCGTTGTTATGGGAAATCATTGAAATGTACACTCTATGAATGCTATCATTTTTCCTCTTCTTTCTAGTAAAAAGACACCTTCCGGGGTAGATTTTGAAGAGGCCTGAGCCACTCTGTACACCCTACTTCAGCCCAGACAGATCTGCAAGGCCTCGTCCCAGATGTTGTACCAAGATATTTTTAACGTATATGCATGTATTTGCTCCCTTTAAACCTGATGAATTGCCAGGCTTCCACTCTCCTTGTATTCAGAACAGCAGCAAAACCTTCAAAAACACCACCCTATCAGTGGAGAATGCAGTGAGGTTGACTTCCCACCAGCCAGAGAAGGTGGCTGGGCGGGCCAGCAGTGGATTGATACTTGACGAAGGACCTCACCCCTGCCCAGGGGCATTGAGTTGATTTCCCAGTGGGTGACGTGCCTGGAAGCTGCATGAGAAGCAAAGTCCAAGAGACTCTCCTCTGCTGCTTCCGCTGAGCGCCCCTCTCCGCTGGTCCAGGGGGACGTGCTGCATTGCAGGGATTCTCGCTTGCTTTTGCTGGAACCGCACTGGAGACTTGAAAGGAGTGCAAGAACATTCCACTCTGCAGTGGGAGAGGAACTCGGGGAAGAGGAGGCTCCTCCTGTGCTGAAAGGCTTGTTAAAAAAATTGCAGCTGGCTCTAGGGAGGAGCCTCTGAAATGAATTTGCTTTTTTAATGTGTCAAATGAATTTGCTTTTTAAATGTTTTTAATGTGTCCTTCAGGAGCCTTTTTAAATGAAGTATGCCTGTAAGTTACTTGAATAAAGCGTCACATGAACACATGAAGCTGCCTTATACTGCATCAGGCCACCACCAATTTCTAATCCTTTGCCGCCCCCAACCGGCAAAGTCACACGGCCTTTCAACCACATACATAAATGGAGAGGTACGCTTCAATGCCCCTGAGGAAGTGAGCTCAGCCTCATGGAAGTTTCCGTTGAATAAATTTTGTTAAGTCTCAAAACTGCTACTAAATTCCTGGTTTATTTAGAGCATACGAGGTTTCCTGGCTAACAGCTGGATATACCTGTCCATCTTCTTTATTTTAAGGATTTATCCTCTGCTTTTTGACCAAGTGGTTTTCAAGGCAGTTTGCAGCAGATTAAAACTGTACCGTGTCCTTACCCTCCTGACAGGTCTCCCTGTCCTTTGTCCCTTCTTTGGCCAGACTGGTCTTGCCCTGCTGGGAGGGAGGGGTTGCAACCTTAGCTTTGCAACTTCCTTCTGTGCTGGCTTTCTTCTGTCCTGCCGACATTCGGCAGTGATGTCTGTGGACCTGATTTTAGCTTGCTTCTAACTGGAAACAGATGCACCACAGAATAAGAATGCAAAAGTAACTGGTTGTTAAATCCTGCAGATTAGTTCCAGAGGAAGAGCCTTTTGCATCAACAGCAGGTTTCATGTGCAAGATTGGAGCATCGCCATCAGTAAAGTGGCTCCATGCAATCCAACACAAATTTTATCACACTGGAATATCTTCTTCTTTTTTCAAGGTTAGAACTCTGTGTGATCTCAGGCGTGGTCTACACATGCAGCAGAATAATAATGCCAAGATGCTCCCCCCCCCCCCCCCGGGAAAAAAACCCTTACAACAGGAGAAGAAGAAGAAGAATAGATTGGATTTATACCCCGCCCTTCACTACCCAAAGGTGTCTCAGAGCGATTTATAAACTCCTTTCCCTTCTCCTCCCCACAACAGACACCTTGTGAGGTAGGTGGGGCTGAGAGAGCTCTTGACAGAAACTGCTCTTTTTCAAGAACAGCTCTTATCAGAACTACGGCTTGCCCAAGGTCATCCAGCCAGGTACAAGTGGAGGAGTGGGGAATCAAACCCGGTCCCCCCAAATTAGAGTCCGCGCACTTAACCACGACACCAAACCTGGGCTGAATTTTTCTCCCTGATATCTTAGTGTTCTGCTTGCATGTAGTTTTACTGTTCGGGTTTTTGTTTTGTTTTTTAACAGTATGGCAGATAGTCCTTTCTGCTGCCTCTTTCTAGTTCTTGGATGCAACACATATGACCTGAGGTTCAAATGCAGTCCACCAAGACATGTGGTGTGACCTGTAGTCTCATTGCCAGTTCAGTGTCTCAGCAAACATTGTTGGACTCCATGCCCTTGATGGGCTGCAAATCTTAGGCAAGCTGCCATTGTCCCAACTCTCAGAACATTATTTTCCTTTTAAAGAAAGCAGGGAGCCAAGTTTTGAACAGTCAAACAGAGTGGAAGTCGAAGGGTTAAACCCGCCCTCTTCTCTGCACGATCTTGAGGCAAACTGAGGCTGCAGGTTGCAATTTATCTACAGGGCAGGATGACAGATGATCTTCCTCCTGTTTGGTTTTGAGCCTTAAGTGTTGCCAACTCTTTAAAGTTCACGAGGCAAGGCCTGGAGATGTCATACTTTTGCAATACATCCTGTTTAGTTCCAGTCGAGATTGAGTCTAGCCTATTAACTACTGGAGTTGTGCACTCCTGTAGCATAATTGCCCCACTCCTTACAGTAACGTAATTTTTGCTTCTCTGTTTTATGGATGACAGTCTGAGATGAAAGAGCCTTCATCTAAGTAATCTCCTGAGTGTCTGGAAGAGGTGAGACGTCAGCACTGACCACAAAACCCACGCTACACACAAGCTTAAAAGAGTGTATTGGGTGATGGTGTTGATGGAATTCAGCTGTTGGTGCAGTTTAGCTGTCTGTGTGTGTGGGGGGGAACTCTGCCTGGCAGGTTAACTTCTGGCAGAAACTACAGTCAAGTTTGTTGCCGTGCCTCCCTTGCCCTGCCCCCATTGGGGGGGGGATCACAACTTCTGTCCGGCCCTCGAGTAACATCATTACTGGGTAACAACAACAACATAACAGCAGCATTAAAAAATCTAAAAAAAAATCTGACATTTTAAATATGAGCCCAGCCTCCCTCAAGCTTACCCTGGCCACCCCAGAGAAATCTGGAATTGCTTCTGAGCTAAAGCATGCTAGGACTTCAAGCAAACCTTCACGGGGTGGGGGTGGGGGTAAGCCACCTAGTAAACAGACAGCAATACGACCAAAGGGCACAGTGGAATAGACACGAGCACAGAGACATACAAGAAGGCCCCGCCCTTGTTCATTGTGTTTGAACCCAACAGTACTGAGTTAAGAGGATCGGAGCAGCTCTGCTGGTTCACAGTTACTAAGACCCACTAGCAACGTATCTGGAGAGTCACAGGGACTAAAAGCAGAGGAACCCAGCAGCACAGAACTGGACAGCACATGGCTACCAACCAACGGCATTCAGCTCCAGAATCGCCCTTTCTTCCCAGGGTCAGCTGCCACTGTGGCCATCTTGATTGAGGGGTAGGATGAAAAACCACCTTGTTACTTGAAGCACTGGAGGTCACCTGTGCCAGGATCCCTTTCTGACTCAGTTTACCACAGTCTGATTGGTGGTAGGAGGATGGGAGCAAAGCTAGTCTGTGGGGTAGGCTGAGTGGTGAACGGCAGCCATCTTGTCAGGCTAATGTCTGCGTTGGACCTCAGGTTTACTTGAGCGGCCTGACCACAGCACGGTAAGCCTGCACAATCTCCTCACTGTTGGGACAAGTGTACTTAAACTCCTTCACCTCCGCAGCGCTGTCCAGGTACCGCCAGAGGCCGCACAACTCCTTGGGGACGCCAAATTGCCGATAGTGCTGACACACAACCTGTGGGGGGGGGGGTAGAGAGAAAGGTCAAGAGAGGGTAACAACCTTCCCATTTTAATCTGTGTGGAATGAAAAGACAATGCATACGGGGCTGTATGCGCTCTCTAAGCTGTGGAGTCTTGTGAGCAAAAATTCTACTTTGTGAGCTAGTGACATTAAAGTTGTGAGCGAGTGATTTGGCTACTGCATAAATTAGTTTGCTCTGGAGCCATCCTTCCTGAACTGAGACAAAAATGTGAAGAGAAGAGATTGGATTTATACCCCGCCCTTCACTACCTGAAGGTGTCTCAGAGCGGTTTACAAACTCCTTTCCCTCCCCCTCCCCACAACAGACACCCTGTGAGGTAGGCGGGGCTGAGAGAGCTCTTGACAGAAACTGCTCTTTTTCAAGAACAGCTCTTATCAGAACTACGGACCAGAATTTGTACAGGATGGAGTGACATACATTCAACTCACGCAAGTCTATACCTATCTTATATAACAACAGTAAACATATAAATATATAAGGATACAATATTTGGCCTTATACTGCATATGTGTTTAACATCTTACGTAAAAAAAAATTTTTTGAATGTATGTCAAGTTTGTATTTTGGATTGTGACCACTGAGGAAGGCCCCTAGGGGCCGAAACGCGTTTGGTTCAGTTGCACAGCACTAACCCATCTATGTATGAGTGTTGAGAAGTTTTTTATGTCTGAATGTGAATATTTTTAATGGGTCTAAGTTTTTTTTAAAATGTGTACACCTGAATAAATTTTGTACCTGTATTATATTTAGTGTCAGCTTACCCCTTGTGGATTCATATCAGTCTTCACTAATGCCACTGAGAGAAGACAGGACTGAGCTGGACAAGCCCAATAGTTTGACTGGGTCTAAGGAGATTTCATTGGTTCAGTGGTCAGGCACATAGTTAGGGTACTGTTCCTTTAACAGGGAACCCCAGAGATCCTCCAGGACCGCTGCCATTCGGAGTACACAGTGCTGAGCTATACAGAGCAATGTTCTTGACTCAGGAAAGCAGCTTCTTATGTCCAGGGGGGTGGGGGTGGTTGGCGGCTCAGTAGTTGAGCACCTGCTTTGTTTGCGGTTGGCAAGTCAGCATCAATTGATTCCCTGACTTCTCCGGTTAGGGATCTCAGGAAGGACAAGTGGGGAAAGGCTTTCCTGTACCCAAGAGCTTGGGGACCCAGGAGCAGTCAGAGAAGACTATGCTGATCTGGATGAACCAAAGGGCTAAATGTGGGGGTGAGACTCACATTAACAATGTTGAGCTTGGGTAGGAGGCTGCAGTCCGCAAGGGTCATTTGGTCCCCATCCAGGAACCGCCTCTGAGAGACAGCGAGCTCCGGGTCCCGCACCAACTCATACTCCATGGGTGTGTTCAGGTACTTGTCCAACTTAAGCAAGGCTTTGAGAAGGTTTTTCTGCAGAGCTGGAAGAGAAACACATGAAAGAGTTTGGGACTTTGGCTGGTGGAGGACCTGGTCTGTTGTTTGCTAGTTTGGGGGGCTGAGGCAGGAAATGCCCCTAAACAGATTCACCCATATTTGCATCTGAGTCTTCTCAGCTGGGCATCTTATTCTGTCTTTTGCACAAAGAGTAAATATTTGTTACAGAGTGGCCAACTTGATGTTTAAACAGGCTCAAAAGTTGAGTTTTTCCATCTCTGGTCCTCCCCGGTGTTGTCTCAAAACTGGGAGGAGGAGAAGGAGGAAGAGGAGGAACAAGAAGAGATGGAGGAAAAGGAAGAAGAAGAAGAGTTGGATTTATACCCTGCCTTTCACTTGGAGTCTCAGAGCAGCTTACAATCTCCTCTCTCTCCCCCTCCCCACAACAGACACCCTGTGAGGTAGATGGGGCTGAGAGAGCTCTGAGAGAACTGCTCTTGAGAGAACAGCTCTGAGAGAACTGTGACTGACCCAAGGTCACCCAGCTGGCTGCAAGTGGAGGAGTGGAGAATCAAACCTGGTTCTCTAAATTAGAGTCCACCACTCTTAACCACTATTCCACTACACTGAAGGGTGTGGTAGACCCTCACTCATGAGTCCGCTTTAAGAAGAGGCATTTTAGGGCACTAAAACATTGACCAGACCACCTCCGCCCTCTGCAGTGCCATCCAACAGCTAAATGGAACCTTCACATTCAGAGATAGTCTATCAAAGTTAATAGAATACCTCATTCCATTACCACTGATGGAGGCAGACCTTTGGGTTGATACCACAAGGCAGCTGACGTTTAAACAGGCTCAAAAGTTGAGATTTTCCATCTCTGGTCCTCCCCGGTGTTGTCTCAAAACTGGGAGGAGGAGAAGGAGGAAGAGGAGGAACAAGAAGAGATGGAGGAAAAGGAAGAAGAAGAGTTGGATTTATACCTTGCCTTTCACTTGGATACCACAAGGTCATTCTTGTGCCTTTACGAAAGAGGTGGACATGATGTAGGCCACCCAGATAGGCTCAAAGGGCCAGATCTAGCCAATCACCCACTGATTGAGTCTTGGGATTCTGGGGAACTCCCTTGTAATGAGCGAATCCTCTCTCGTCCAACCTGTTTACCTCTCCTTCCTTCTTATCATTCTTTACCTTCATCCTGGGCAGGTACTGGATTCTTGATGTAAGCAGAGAATTTGTGGAAAATGTCATTTCCAGCGATGCTGGACTCTTTATACTTGGGCACCAGGCTTGGAAAACTGTGGGAGAAGGAGACAACTGGTGTAGCAAAGTGGGTAAGAGAAAGAGTAGTGGAGCTGGGATCTTGCCCCTTCCATGGGTTCCCTCCCTCCCATTATGAGCCCCCACGCCAATTTAGCTCCTTGCAGCAGATGCTGGTGGTGTGTATTCAACCATCCATGTACAGAAGTTTTTCCCTGCGTTCCTCTCCATCCCTGCAGACCCCTCCCACTCTCAAAAGGGTCATTGCTGTGGTCATGGAATGTGTGCAGAGGAACAGCTGTGCAGGTCTGTGGGCAGGAGCAAAGAGGGAAAAGGGGACAAGAGCAATCCTTTTCTTCAGTGGAACTGCCCTTGGAGAAGAGGAAGGGGGAGCAATTTCACCCCTTGCCTTTCCTCACCCTCAAACCTGCAGAGCCGTTCTTTCACACAGATCCCACAACCCCGTAAGCCATCTTTCCAGGGGTCGGAAGGGGCTACGGGAACAGAGAGGGAAACACCACATTCTATGTGCAGTGGTGTGATACCCAACTCATTTGGCAGGGGGGCCCCCCCTCCGCCCATGCCAGGCACGTGCCTCATCAGCAAAACCTTCTCACTTTGTTGTGGCATTAGCCTCCTTTTATAGACCCATGGAGGAAGTCCAGATGGCACCCTCAAAAGCAGGTTTCCAGAAGCTTTGCAAAATTATTCTTATTCATAGGGCCTTCTTAGATTAATTATAGTTGACAGCTTTTTTACTGCTGGGCAGTGGGCTGTATTAACAGACTACTGATTTAGGATTTACAAGGTTTTAATGTGTTTTTATCTGTTGATGACTGTTACTGTGATAAGCCCCCTTGAGCATCAGAAAAAGAGGGATAGCCCTGACCTGGATAGCCCAGGCAAGGCCGATCTCGTCAGATCTCAGAAGCTAAGCAGGGCCAAACCTGGCAAATTCTTGGAAGGGAAACCTCCAAGGTATATCAGGGCCAGGACACAGAGGCAAGCAATAATAAGCCACCTCTCTGAAACATCCAAGCCCCACTAGGGGTCGCCAGAAGTCACCATGCCTTCCGGGCTTGCAAGCACACGCAAGCGCGTACACACACAGAGATATTCACAAAGAATTTAAAAAATAAAATAGAAAAAGTGGGATAGAAGCCTTTTAAGTGACCTAAGGCAACCCCCTCCCTCCCTCGCCTCCCCATCTTTCTACCTACGTACCAGGAGTGTCTTACCTTCCAGGATTGTTGTAAGAATTACAGCAAGACAATGGATACAAAAATACTTGGAAGACAACATTAGCAGCCCTTTCTGCACCTGTTATCCCTCCCCAGACCAATATGCTTCGGCAATCATTCAAGGCTGCTGGTTGAACACGTACTTTGGGGGTCCCAGGGTCTCCTCCAAAAACTCTTCTATCTTGTTAGTGTCTGTTTTAGGTTCACCGTCATACAGCAGTACAGGGAGCTGAGCTCCTGGGGCAAAGTCCTTCAACACATCCAAAGACCTGTAAGGAGCAGAGGAGGAGAGAAGAAAAAAGCAGCCTTGGTCACTGATCCAAAAGCTGAAAATCCTTGATGCATGGCTCCAGCTGAGTAGATGTCTGACCCTGGATCTAAGTGTCAGTTCCACCCCATAAACCCTTTTTAATATGGGTCCTAGAATGTGTGCAATGGTCCTCTCTCTCTAAGAAGAGAACTAATAGTCAAGCCCTGTAAGGGTGCAGGGCTTTTTAAACATTTCGTATTTAGCACCTGCTTTGGTTTTGCGTCTGTGTGAGACTTTAAAGGCAAGACCAGATGTGTCAAACACAGGCCCATAGCCAAGAAGAGATTGGATTTATACCCCTCCCTTCACTACCCAAAGGTGTCTCAGAGTGGCTTACAAACTCCTTTCCCTTCCCCTCACCACAACAGACACCCTGTGAGGTGGGTGGGGCTGAGAGAACTCTTGACAGAAACTGCTCTTTTTCAAGAACAGCTCTTATCACAACTATGGCTTGCCCAAGGTCATCCAGCCAGGTGAGAGTGGAGGAGTGGGGAATCAAACCCGGTTCTCCCAGATTAAAGCCCATGCACTCAACCACGACACCAAACTGGCTCTTTCTTAGGAGGCACTGACTAATCGAATTAAAGAAAAACCCAGCTTCTTCCCCGCATCTGCCACCACTTGGGGGCCTTGGGCTGGATGGGAAGTTGTGGGGCCTTGCCAGTGATTAGGGGGGCCTAGCCCCGTGATGCCCCACTGTGGCTACGGGCCTGGTCAAACATATGGCCTGGGGGGCCAGAACCAGCCTGTCTAGGTCTCATATCTGGCCCACGAGTAACTGGAGGGAAACCAGCCCAAATGTGGACCAGAAGGGCCTATATTGGGGTATTACACCCCCTGCTGAGGGCCCTCCCTTCCCCAGACACAGGCCCTCATAAGGGTCTTCCCCCAGATCTCCAGAGTTGGCAACCATAAGGGGTGAGGAGGGCTGATCTGGCCCCGAGTTCTGCTGAGGAGGGGTATGGGTCACGGTCTATGATAAAATATCTCTGGTATCTGGCATTACATTTTATGACACACATGGCCCAGCCTGACAGTGACATTTATGTCAGATCCAGCCCTCAAAAGAAATGAGTTCGACACCTCTGGTCAAGACGGCATCTTTAAATGTCTTGTTTTTGTGCTCTCAGCTGCTGGAGACATGGCCTGTTTTGCAGCCTGCCTTGTATTGACGGAAACAAGTTTTGTAAATGGCTCCTCTTGAGAAACCAGCTTAGATGGAAACCAGAGGAGACAACGGAAGGGGTTTTAAGAACCCTTTCAGCAGCATCATTTTCTCAAGTGCAAACACCCTCTCATCCCACTCAAGCTACTGTTGGGGGGTGGCGGGATTTGTAGACGACCTCTGTTTCCTCCTCAGAGGGGTGAGTTGAAAATATAGGAGGACACATTTGTTGTGTGTGTGGGGGGGAACTCCCCCACATCTCAGCTGCCATGAATTGAGTCTTCTCCTCTCCACACACCCTACACAACTGCTCTTTACTAATAAAAACCTTCGGAAGAACTATTTATGGATCTTTCAGTGGGTCATCTACTTTTACTCTGAGGGCAGATGAACACCATGATACAATAACAATAAAAACAGAGCACAGATATGACATTAGATGTGACATTAGAGCACGCCAGGACAAAAGCCCACAGAAATAAATGCAAAGTAAACAAGATGGAAGCACTTGGTCAAGCCCCTTCCCATGTATATGGCACCTTTTGATATCCACCGTGGTCAGAGTAAAGGGTACCCCTTTAAGGAGCAAGATCATAAAGAGACGCTGGCAGAACGGACAGTGCCCGATGGTCTCGCCATCATCACTTGCCTAAGGGAGAAAGATAAGAATGGACACACTGAGATTTCAGAAGTATCTACGCCACAGATGTAAAATTCTTTGACAGTTACTCTAGCCCAGTGGTGTCAAACATGCAGCCCGGGGGCCGGATCAGGCCCCAGGAAGACTTCTATCAGGCCCACCGTGGAAATGGCTATCTTCTGCTTCTTATTCCAGTTCTGCTGCTGCTGCTGCCGCGTCATCATAGGTTTGTAGCTTACAGATACACACCTGAACAGCATACTCTGTTGTAGCTTACAGATACACACCTGAACAGCATAGCCTGAAGCAGAGACTTCTTCTGTCCCAATTTTGAATACAGTGGTAAGAGGTTCTTCTGCTCCAAACTCTATGCCTTTGGTCTTGAAGGAAGGGGGCAAGGGTGCTCACCACTGAACCCTGCCGCCGCCGCCGCACTTCCCGGCTTGGATCCCAGCCCCGCACAACATTTCCATGCAGGAGAGACTCTGCCTCCCCCCCCCGTCCGAGCTGGGTCAGGGGCCAGGCCAGGCCGCTGGGCGGGCAAGTTGGGCATGAAGGGCGGGCTGGAGTTCCCCTGGCGACGGGGAGCCAGGGCCAGCGGCCAGGAGGAGCGAAGCCGCGGGCCGCGCAAGGTACGGCTCTGGACGGGAGGCAGCAGGCAGGCAGGGGCAGCCCTCCAAGCTGGCTGCTGCTCTTCCCCCCCGGCTCGGCATGCGCAGGGGACGCTCTGCCAGTTTCGGGGGGATTTAAACATCCCCCCAATATTTTTTCAGGGTTTCTGATTTTTGTGCACACGTGGGGACCGCCCCACGTGTGCACAAACCTCTCCCTGCCCCCCAAGTGCCCCCGAAGTGTGGATTTAGATATCCGGAGGGGGCCACTTTGGTATTAGTATGTAGATATCTCCACTACCTGGCATTACATTTTATGGCACACATGACCGGGCCCAACAAAGTCTCATTTATGTCAGATCCGGCCCTCATAACAAATGAGTTCAACACCCCTGCTGTAGCCTGTTTACAGGTCACCATGAACACACACACACAATCTGTATACAATGTACTCTTACTTTTTCCTTATACATACATCGAGTTGTCCTCATGTAACATTAAATGCATGTATATCTGAACATCTGATTGAAACTTCACATTTATCCATGTACTGATTCCCAGATTCACCTGTAAAGTGACCACATGTTCGCTGTCTCTCACAAACAAATGCACGTATAATCACATGACCAGAACATCTCTCTTTCAGGGAACCCTGGGAACGGTAGTTCTATGAAGGCAGTGGCCAGCAAGTATCAAAAAAGGAATTCTCAGTATTCTTGCCAATTTGGGGGTAGGGGGACACTACACTATGCTAGTTAAACTGGTACAAGACCAATATAAAACTACAGCATAGACACAGATATTCATTAACCTTACCAAAAATATCTCACAGTTTCTGTTAAAATTCCTTGGTTATTTCACCTAACGAGGTCCCCACCCTCCTAGCCCAATTCACTTTGAGTTTTGTTGGAGGCCAGATTTCAGTAATAGTGGTGTCGGCATCTGGTGGTGGGTGGGTTTAGTATTGTCTTTGGGTGTAACACAGGTGTATCCTGGAAACAGAATGTTTTGTTGTTCTTGCTGCTGCATATTCCCCTCCCCCCCCAATGTTTCCTGGTTGTGCATTTTAAGCCATCTAGGTGACACCATGCACTTTGTATGTGCCAAGTTACCTGTGGGAGAGAACATTTTTTGCTTAGAGCTCAAAGGTAGCACCCACTCTGGATTTTTCAAGGCTCATACTATCTAGGGATGGGAACAAATTGAACCATGAAGCAACATTAATGACAAATTTGCCCTGTTTGTGGTTGGGGAACAGAAATTCGTGACGGGTTCACTGTCACAAACGTTTAGAGTGGTTTATGAGGTTCATGGTGGTTTGCGGATGGAACAGAAAGTGGGGGGTTTAAAGGGACCAAGTCCCTTTAAATCTCTGCTTTCTGTTTTCTGCAAAAGCCACAAAAACAGCTGAGGGGTGGGGAGGCTCTCTGCCACTCAGCTGTTTCAGGCTGTCTTGTGCAGTCCCTTTAAACTTAAAAAGGACCACAGAAGACATCATGAAAACAGCTGTGTGGCAGGGAGACACTCCATACCACGCAGCTGCCTGCTCGAAACAGCTGAGCAGCAGCTTGCCCCCCACCACTCAGCTGCTTTTCAGGCTTTCTGCAATGGGTTCTGCAGGGCCACGAACTGCACAAACCACACCAAACTGCATTTTCCCGGTTCATGCCCATCCCTAATACCATCCCCAGTGCAAAATTAGTTTGCAAAAAAATCCCCCAAACCCTTTACCCCTTCCTCAAAAGAACCTCAAAGAACCCCATCATCCCCCATTTGGAGTCTTGTTTCTCCTCCTCTTTATATTGGGATGAGAGTCTTTGCTAGAGATGTTGCCCCTGATCAGAGGCCTGGTAGTGCTTCAGATTGGCGAAACCGGTTTGGGTGAGGTGTTATTTTGTGCAAGACAAGGACTCAGGGGAAGAGCATGGGCTTCTGGGCTAATTACTGGCCTCCTTGGGGCCAAGTTGCCCAAGGCCTGGGCCTGGGCAGATTCTCAAATCACATTAAAGATGGAAAGAGGAGGCCCAAGGTGTGTGTGTGTGTGGGGGGGGGAAGTGATTATCATCAGTATTACTTTTCAGGGTGCTTAAAATGTACTCAGCCCTTCACAACAAACTAAAAAAAAACAGAATGACAAGGGTCACGCCTCAAGGTTTTATAATCTACATCAGTTCAGAAGCAAATAGGAAATGTGGGCGACAGACCGGAAGATTGGAATATGCAATCTGCATTTTAAGCACACAGATGCATACAAGGGTGATAACCAAACTTACAAATGGAAAGAAATTCCTGTTGCTGTGGTGTCAGACATCTAAAAGCAGTGTGTGTGTGTGTGTGGAATATATCATATTTTAACCCTGCTCTTCTTCCAGGTAGCGCAGAGAGGCATACATGGTCACCCCTCCATTTTGCCCACAGAACAACCCTGCAGCATAGGCTGAATGATTGGCCCAAATGACCCCACTGGCAATCTGAACCCAGGTCTCCCCAGTCCTGGGGAAAACAAGACATTTTTGTAAAGGAGGGCAGAGGTATGGTGGTAAACAGCCATGGGAAAAGAATCCAGTAAGCGAAGCAAAGGCAAGGCAAGAGATTAAATCGGGGGTGCATCTAGATAGGCGAGCTCCTCCCCCATCTACACAGCCCCAGAAGCGTGGGAAAATGGATGCCCAAGTCACTCCGTGGTGGCAGTATCAAGCAGAAACTTGCACAAGCAAGTGATCTCAGATCGAACAATCATGGGGCAAACTTCTGTATCCCTTGAAGGCACGTCAGAGGTGAGACATTTCTGTTCCACACACTTGGCCAGAGCAACATACCTCTGGGAGTGAGTTGTCAAGCACGGGAAAGCTCCCGAACCTGTTTTCATGCTGCCGCTTTGAACAGTCAAAGGCTTTTGAGTATGCTCGGAGCATTCCCCACTGCCCCCCCCCCCAATGGCAATAAAGGTTGCCCTCTCAGTGTCATTTCAGCCCCAGAGCCTTGTAAGGAGCCCTTTTGGAATAGAATGAAGGGACCGACAAAGTACACGGGCAGGAGAAATGGACATGCCCGGACAAATTTTGGAGGGATTCATTTCTCCCACTCCGAAAGAGGGCTCTTATGGTTCCAGGCTGGCTTTATTCAAGGATAGTCCCTATTAGAGTCTCACTCTATTGGGGGGGGAGGCCATAACTTTGGCGGGAGCCCATAACTGATGACCCCCCCCATGGCATTTGTTCCTATGCTTCTTTTCATCCCTTCTGCTTAAATATTAGTTCAAACCAGCTTTTGAGAGAATCTCAACAATTCAGTCTCTTTTCCTTTCCCCTAAAATATTCTTTAACGGTTGACGAAGGCCATCAAGAAGGGCTGATGTAGCACCGCAGATATCAAATCATCAAAGCAATACTAGACTTAGATCACGCTAAGCTCCTGGGTCCCTGGCGGAAGAGAGTGAATCAAAGTCAAAAGCAAAAATCTTTCTCCAGGTCATTTCAAGGGATATTTTGCATCCCTGCCTTGCGTGTGGGGGGCTTATTGATTGATTGGTTTTAGCGCCCCCCCCCCACAGCATGCTCAGGGCAGGTTACAACACAGTTAAAACATGCCACATAACTTCCCTCAAGTTCAGCACATCCTAGACATGCATGCCTACACATAGTTTCACATGACACACAATTAACTTATGGATCAGTTCTGTTCAATTTACTCAACAGAGGTCATTGCACTTAATGTTCCCAGGTCTCCCCTGGGGATGGGGGTTGGGTTGCCAGCGCCAGGTTGGGAAACTCCTAGAGATTTGGGAGTAGAGTCTGGGGAGGACAGGAACCACAGTGGGGTAGAGTGCCATAGAGTCCACCCTCCAAAGCATCCAATTTCTCCAGGGGAACCAATCTCTATAGTCTGGAGATGAGCTGTAATTCCAGGATATCCTCAGCCCACCCCCACCCCCGGAAGGCTGGTATCCCCAGTCACAATTAACTTGTTGAACTCAAGTCCACAAGATGGGGCAACTGCCACAAGCTTTTGTGTGGAGAATAGGGGTGTCAGCTGTGATACGGGACCTCCACGTTCAAAGGCAGTGTCAGCTTGAATCCTACTTGCGGGGGGGGGGGGGTTATCTTCATGCCCTGCTTGTGAGCTCCTTCAAGACAGCTGGTTGGTCCCTGTGGGAACCAGGGATACTGAACTAAATGGACTTTAGGTCTTATCTTCTTAGGTTTTCACGCAGCGCCTCACTGTTATTCTGAAGACACACCGCTTGAAATATCCAGGCAGTCTAATGGCAGTCTCAACACCCTTCGTTTCCCACCATGCAAGGAGACCCTGGCCCCATTAGATCTCACCTTGACAAACAGCTGGATTTTGGAACTCTCAGCCATCCTGCTCAGGCCTCTGCAGAAAGAAACCAGATAGCTCTCTGGCAACTCTTCTCTCCGTCTGCTTTATAAATTAGACACACCCTCACCAAAGCTCCACAAGCAGCATTCCTCTTGTCTCCTCTCAACGCCCTGTTTCTGCAGCTACCCAAACCGTCTTTTCAGAGGAACTCCCTCAGTCCTGTTGCAGAAATGGTAAGACAGAGTTCTCTGCAACCTCAAAAGGCTGCATTCACCCACCCCCACGATGGATGTAAGACTGGTGGGGGGGAAAGTCTGATCGTTCAGGCTGCTGTACTTGATTGACTGCCTGGAATTCCTCTTTTGCCACTGGCTGAGCTGCTGTGATGTCACAGACAATTCACAAAAGTATGCCAAATTATGCAGGGACTGGGCAATGTTTGTGTGGAAGCTACTGAAGTGATTGCTAGTGGTCGGAAAACCAAGAAGCACTACTCATGGTGGGAATCAGGGATTTTGCAAGAATAATGAAGAAAGGAGAAACAGACACGCACACGTAAGGATGCCTCTGAAAACTGTCCAGACCACTTCAGTTAGTCAAAATGTGACAGCCAGGCTACTGTCAGGGCCTTGGTATAGGGAATCATATCAGCCTTATGCTGAAAGAGCTGCCCATATGTTTCCAGGCACAATTCAAAGTTCTGATTCTTTCCTTTAAGGAGCCCTAAATAACTGGGGAGAACAGGGTATTGAAAGTTTGCCTCTTCCCATACTGTCCAGCTCACCATTTAAAATACTTCTTAAAAGCTCTGATCTTCACAGAGGTGTAGTATGTGGTGTCTGGCGACAGGGCTTTCTCAGGGGTGGCACCTTGCCTGTAGAATGCTTTTCCTCCAA
Organism: Gekko japonicus; assembly: GCF_001447785.1. Taxonomy (NCBI): domain Eukaryota; kingdom Metazoa; phylum Chordata; class Lepidosauria; order Squamata; family Gekkonidae; genus Gekko; species Gekko japonicus. The sequence goes on from NW_015176007.1 coordinate 64,309, forward strand.
GGCTTCCTTGGTGCCTTATTATTATTATTCTGAAACTATAATGAAACATGAACTGAACTTCTGACTATTACACCTACCCACTCTTTTAGATAACAAGCGAAAACACTTCTTTTACCAAGACTTAACTCTGGGGGGGGGGGTCATTTCAAACAGTTTTTACAGTCTGCTTCTAGGCTGAGGGCTGTTTTATAAGGATCATTTTAGGCTGTTGAATGCTTTGTGCGGCTTTAAGCTCTGGCTGGGTTTTAAACATTTTGTTCATTCTAATGCCGCTTTGATAACTTTACCCTGTTTCAACTTGTGAGCCACCTTCGCAGGTCTTTGGAAAGCCTGTGTGTGTGCGCGCGCATATTCTCTAAATAAATAAACAGATGGAGCCAATCCACACATGCAGAAGAATGGCAGGGTATGAGAGTTTTCCCTTCACTCATTTTCACTAGCCCTTGCAATTGGACAGGGGGAAGGTGGCAGTCATGGCAACACATGCTAAATATAGCTGCATTTACTAGTGTATCCACTAGTGTTTTGATGGTGCAACCTGAATCTAGAAACTTTACAAGGGTTATCAAGGACAGCTGTCATTAAAAAAAACACCTTCCCTCCCACGTTTCATCTCTGCCCGAACAATACCCCTAAAAAGCCCTTTGATCTGGCTCCATACCTGGAGGGACTGGCAAGAGAACTGGGAGCTTGTAAGGTGAGGCACCAGGGATCTTAGCTCAGTAGCCTGTTGGGTACAACGGAAACTGGCCGCATGCCATGCCGTGTCCTCATCTGGCTGAAGGCTTGGCTCTCAGCCCACATTTTGGAGAAGAACTACCCGTGACAGTTTGTATCGGCAGCCTGCTCAAGGCAGGAAGCAACAGGGCCATCCCACCTGGTTCCTATTACGTAATGGCTTTTTGCAATCACTGAAACTCTCGTCTTGGTGCTACCCGCCCAGATCAGCACAGAGCTGGTTGTTACTCTCACAGGAGATGCTGAAAAGGCCAAAGGCTGGAGTTCTTGGTTGGCCTCAGCCACATTCTCTTGCTCATGGCCAGCCTTTGGGTCCTCAGTATGCACTCCTAAACCAAGACAGAGGGCTACCAGGAGTCAGAGAGACAGCACAGTTGGGTAGCTGTCAGATTCTGTGGCCGCAAATAACACCCACCAAGGGAAGACCATTGACAATTCACAACTATATATGATCAAAACTATATGTTACATTCATTAAAGTACAAAGATGGGTTAGTGGTCATAACCCAATAAAATGTATAAGCACATATCCAACAGATTGCTCATAACAATTAAGCACTATTTAAAAAAAGAATGTGTTCAAAACCAACAGTAGGCTCCTCTGTAATTCCATATATAAATAGTGTCCATAGACCTCCAAACAGAAAGTAACTGCAGCAGAAGACATCCACTGTGGAAAGAGTAACAGCCGGATGCCTCTCCCAGGTATAAATCAAAATTGGAGTCCAGTGACACCTTTAAGACCAACAAAGATGTTTCAGTGATCTTCAACAGCGGCTGGTAAAACAGAACTGTGAAGCAATCATAAATATACACAGAAAGACAAGGTCGACTACATAATACATATATCAGGTCAAAATATAGTAAAATGTATCTCACTCCAATTTCCAAAATAAATGCACAGCTCCGTAACTTCAATGGAATCCTAGAGTTCTCTACAAGGCAACCTGCTATGCAGCATTTTTATACATTCTATTGGGTTACGACCACTAACCCATCTTTGTACTTTAAGGAATGTAATATGCAGTTTTGGTCATATATAGTTGTGAATTGTTGATGGTCTTACTTACTTTGACAAGCCTTTATTGGCATACGTATATACATACAATAGGAGATCAGATTAAATATAGATTGTTGATGGTCTTCCCTTGGTGGGTGTTGTGGCTATACTTGTACGTTAAGGGTCCCCTATTGTCTTTGGCAGAATCAATGACCTGGCGGGAGGCCCACTTCAAATGCCCCATCCACATACAGCAAAAAATGGAAGACTCCTCCTGAAATCCCTGTGAGGTTGCCCACTGGCAGGTATCTTTCCCATGTCTTTCCTCTGCCCTCCAAACTGTTCTGGTAAGAGGAATCACTGAGGCACAGTTTAAAAAGTAACATCAGTGATGAATGCACTATTCACTGAGCTGGCACTTAAAGAGATTTTCAACTGCTACTTATACACCTCAAGCCCCACCCTTAAATAAGTTCCAAGAGGGGGCAGGGAGAGAAAGGAGGACTCTAATCTACAATCATTTTTATGCCATCAGTCTATAAGGAGGCTGCCAAAGAAACCTAAGTAGAAGAGGTTGTGTGGATGCTACAGTGGTGCCCAATGACAACTAAAACGTGTGACTTTTCAAGTTCCTAAGTTTTCACTTTAAATTAAGAACCAAGTGTCCAGTCCCTATGGCTGCAAAGAGGTATTCGAACGCATGTGGGCTTTGCCTACTGGAATCTCCCTTCTACCACCCTGTCCTTCCTCCAGGGAGCTGAGGTTGGTGGACCTCATCTCTCCTTCTTTAAGTGTGTGGCTGAATAACACTCTTGGGTGGTTGGGAAAGGGACTTCAGTACCCTGAAGAGTTCCCTGCCCCTTTCCCACATTAGCAAAAGGAGAATTGTGCCTATTTGCTTTATTGGAATTTTGTATAAGTTGTATTTTGTATAAGTTGCAGAATTCAGCTTCAATTTGGGGTAATTTTTTTTTGGGGGGGGGATTCTTGACCCACACAGAGCTCTGTATAAAGCACAGTGCTCATGCCAGATTTTTGGGACGCTCTCCTTCATTGGATAAGCCGTTCTAAAGCACTCTGCTCTATTAACAAAAGCAAGGCCAGGCTCATTGCTGGGATTCCCCAGTGCCTAACTCACAAAGTCCCAGAGGCCACCGTTGGTGCTGGGCAATCCAGGAGTAAATGTCTTTGCAACCCCGTCTCTGGAAATGAGCCTCAGGGGCTGAAGCACTGCAACGTCTTCTATATATAACCTGCTGCCTTGCCCTGCCCTTCTGTCTCTCGCCACCTCTGAAACCAAGAGAGAGAGAGAGAGAGAGAGATCCACACCTCCAGAAGCATAAAAATAGCCATCATATTTCTGAACTGGTTGATGAGTCAACTGACCTTTGAAAACCTGGCAGAGATGAATGCCACACTATACAAACAATGAGAGACTGCTCAGGAATCCAAAGCCAGGAAATACAGCACACTAGACTTTGGTGCGCTGACACCCAAAATTCTGCACCTAGAGGTGTCAGTGTTCTGCGATTGAAAAGCATTAGGCAGGCTACACAGTTGTGGAGGAAATAAAACATGTGTATTCATTCTTGCATTCTGGTTTTTTTCCTGTTTCATTTTTTCCATACGCCTGAGCCTGAGCCAGTTTGCAAATTTGGGTTAAAAGTGGGGATCTTCTTGTTTCCCACCCCCACCCCATGTATTGATTTGACAGAGTAAATTGCAGGATCTTCCTTATCATTTTCCTAGCATGGTGAATTTACCACAACCCAACTTTTATGTCATCATTTTGGCACAGTATTGATTTCTTGTCCATGATGGTGCAACTTGGCATGAGATGCAACTTTCAGAGCTGGTGCTGTGCAGTGTTTATTTATCTATCATTCAATTTATATTCCGCTCAAACCCCGAAGGGTCTCTGAGCGGCTTACACACAATCATTGGTTCCTAACTAAGGCCACAATTATACGGGGGGTGACTTCCTACCAGCACCCGGCAGCAGGGCTTGTTGTTGGAGTCTGGCTTCTTCCGGCAGCCTCGGATGTCAACGCTCCACTTCATGTTTAGAACATGATGTAAGCCCCTCCCCCCCAAAGCAGCCCAAGGTCAGGAGCCTCCTTCATGTCTTCTCAGACTATAGGACGTCTGAGATTGTTTGAGACACTCCATATATTAAAAGCTGAAAAATTGAGATCACTCTACAGGCAATTCAAGATACCGACTCACAAGGAAATGGGCAGGGTTCCCCTGGGGAACAGAACACTACCTTGACAATGGCTCTACTCTTTGGCTTCCTGAGGGCTCATCAAAATGCAGGCCATGATTAACAGTCAAGGTCTGCAGGACAATCATAGAAGCATAGAATGTTAGAGTTGGAAGGGACCTTGCAGGTCATCTAGTCCAACCCCCTGCACTCTGCAGGAGCATAGCCAAAAGATAGCCCTACAACATACCCAAAAGATGGTTGTCCAGCCTCTGCTTAAGAATGTCCAGCGAAGCAGCATCCACCACCTCCCGAGACAGTCTGTTCCACTGCTCAACCACTCTTACAGTTAGGAAGTTTCTCCTGATATTTAGTTGGTAACAACTCCCTTGTAATTTCCACCCATTAGATCTAGTCTTGCAATCCGGAGCAAGAGAGAATAGATCTGCTCCATCTTCTACATGACAGCCCTTCAAATATTTGAAGACTGCAATCATGTCCCCTCTAAGCTTTCTCTTTCCCAGGCTAAACATACCCAACTCTTTCAGCCTTCCCTCGTAAGACTTGGATTTCAACCCTCTCACCATCCTGGCTGCCCTCTTCTGAACACGCTCGGGCTTGTCAGCATCCTTCCTAAAATGTGGTGCCCAACACTGGACACAGTACTCCAGGTGAGGCCTGACCATAGCAGAATAGAGCGGAACTACCACCTCCTGCAATCTGGACACAATGCTTCTGTGCTAGATTGCATTAGCTTTCTTCACAGCCACACCACACTGCAGGCTTATGTTTAGTTTGTGATCAACCAGAACACCTAGATCCCTTTCACATGTGCTGCTATCAAGCCAAGCCCCTCCCATTCTATATCTGTGCCTTTGGTTTTTTGTACCTAAGTGTAGGACTTTGCACTTATCTCTATTGAAATTCATTTTGTCTCAGCCCACTGTTCCAGCCTATCTAGATCATTTTGAATCCTCCTGACTCTTTCTTCCTCAGAATTAGCAATCCCACCCAGCTTTGTGTCATCTGCAGATCTGATAAGCATCCCCTCTATGTCTTCCTCAAGGTCATTTATAAAAACACTGAACAACACCGGGCCCAGGACCGAGCCCTGTGGCACTCCACTCGAGACTTCCCTCCACATAGACGCAGAGCCATTTACAAGCACTCGTTGGGTACGATTTTTCAACCAACCATTAATCCATCCAACGGTTGCACCATCCAGCCCACACTTAACCAGCTTATCCTCAAGGATATCATGAGAAACTTTGTCAAATGCTTTACTGAAATCTAGATACCCTATGTCCACAGCATTGCCAGAGTCAATTGGCCTTTTAGGACCATCCAGGAATCTGTCTTGCAATGCAGACTTCCCTGGAAGCCTAATCACGAGTTCAAGCCAGGCACACCAGCCACCAGCCACCTGCTCACCTTTGTTAATCCGGTTTGCCACTCAGGAAATTCAGTCATCACACCCAGGAGATTCAATCGTCCTGCCCTCTCTGTTACCTCACCCAATACCCATCATTCTCCATTATGTTTCTCACGACCATTTTTGGAAATCTTTCTCTTTAACCTTTACAAAAATTCAAAACCACCAATAACAGCCAAAATTCTGACTTTCTCCCAGTCAGAGAAAGAATTCTGATATTCCTCCAGGTGGAGAGCAGTCCCAAACTCGCCAGTTATGGACAGAATTCATGAAATTTGGCCAATGACAAGATTAAAAAAGGCCATTAATACGATCTGGCCCCAAAAGTTAAGCGCCCAAGGGAAAATAGGATAAAAGTGGCATCTGGGCATGAGGAAACTGGGTTCAGTCCCATTCCAGATGGTCCCTCTGGCAAAATTCTGGCACTACTGGACAAAAGGTTAGTGTGATCCCTTCGGATTGCTCCTCTACCACTGAAATCACTTGACAGAGACCCTCTTATTATCATTGGGACCCCCAGCCCTTGCTACTTTGGAACTTCTCCAGCTGTGGTGGATTTAGGGTTGCCAAGTCTATCTTCGCCGGGAGCGGGGGGGGGGCACCCAGCCGGCGTCTTGCGCGCGCGCACTGCCGCACATCACCCGGAAGTGACGGGAGGACGCCAGGCACGCTGGGGGCGGGGCCACGGCCATACAAGAGAAAACCATAGAGTTGCCTGGCGTGCTCGCGTCACTTCCGGGTGACGTGTACGTCGGGGTGGAGTTCCCCCCGGGGCCCGATCCGGCGGCGCCAGGGAACGGGCCTCTGGGGCGGGGGTTTCCCCGCCCCCCGGGGGGGCTTGGGATCCCTAGCTGGATTGTAGATCAGGCAATGTATGAACATTTCTGCTCTGCTTCTTTAAGCCTCTCACTCTTCCTTCTTCCCAGGTCCCATCCAGTGTTCCCTCTAAGCTGAGTTAGTGTAAGCTAGCTCACAGTTTTTTAGCCTCCAGCTCACACATTTTTGCTTTAGCTCAGGAAGGATGGCTCCAGAGCAAACTAATTTATGCAGCCGCCAAATCATTCACTCACCACTTTAAAGCCAGTAGCTCACAAAGTAGAATTTTTGAACACAAGACTCCATAGCTTAGAGGGAGCATTGGTCCCATCCCTTCACTTGAAGCACTACTCAGAGAAAACATGCATGCTTTGCCCTCCTACCTCCCTTTTCTCTAGGGATACTGGACACTCATAACATTATGAAGGTTGGATTCAGAATTTCTCGACCAGCCAGGGGGAGAAATAGTCGCTGTTACTGGGTGGCTTCTGCTAGACACCTTCTCATCTTTTTTTTTGCTAGTCTTGCACATGCTAGTGTGAGTTTCTATATGACATCTAGTTATTTGCAGTTTCAGGTTAAGTACTGTCTCCAGTTCCCCTTATTTAGTATTTTACACTGGTATTCCCAAATTCTGACTTAATCTTTATTGAACATAACAAACTTAACAGCAGGAAATTTCATGTTAAGTATTGTCTCCAGTTCCAAGCTCCTCCCTGAGGAATTCCTGTTACCTCCCCAGAGGTACCTGTGCTAAACTCACTCTCTCTGGAAAACTTGGAGGGACCCAGCAGTCAGAGAGGCAAGTAAGACCAAGGTCCCACACCTCACATTGGTCTGTCACAGGCAGGCAACATGGAGCCAGAAAAGACTCTATTTTTAACCAGTCAAGCTAGATCAAGCCAGGAGCACGTACACAGGACCTCATGATCAGCCAATAATTAACAAAGATCTTCATCAACATACTAATCCTTAAATCCCATCTCCTCTGACCTAGGCACTAATCTGGGTAAACTGAATTGTCTCCTTGAAGTCATTTCCAGAGTCTAGCACCCTTTCCCCATTGAACATTGAGCCAATGACAAGTTGTACTGCTCCAGGCAATCCGTGTAACATCGCCCAAGCTTGCGTTCATTTCAAGCACAGACAAAAAATCCCAATACTGCAAACTAGGAGAGCATGTGTGACCACTGGGGAAACCCAGGTTCAAATTTTGCTCCCTCAGCCATGAAGGGCTGATTTAATCTACCTCATGGGGGGCGGGGTGATGATAAAATGGAGGAGAGGTAAGCTATGTGTGAAACCTTGACTTCCTTGAAGGAAGGGAGAAATAAAAGAAAATGGATAGATATGGTATTACAGCTCAGTGTTTGACAGGTAAAATATCAATTTGTTGGCACTCCACTATGTAAGCCATTCTTGTATGTACAAACCAGAAACTACTGTATCTCCAAACTACTGGGAATTCCTTTTCAGGACAGGACTATCATACGCTAGTTTTAAATTTCAAATTGAAGTATGGTTTCAACAGGAAAGAAATCACTAATGCAATATTCATCAGTCTCTCTTTCTTGGCCTGCAAAATTCCAGACATCTAGCAAAACTGATTCGGCACTATTTCTCCCCCTTTAGATCACTGTGTGTGCCATGTTTACAGCACATGACTTTGCATTCTGTTCTTCCAGAAAATTCTCATGTGAAAAGGGGGAGACCCAGGAGGGACTCTGGGTTGCTCTGCCAGTGAACCCCCACCCTTCCCTGCATCACATGAGAACCTGCCACAAAAGTGTCCAAGTTTTAAGTGGGAGAAAGTAAGGCTTTCCTACTAGTCTCACAACATACAGTACAACAGAGAAACATTGCAAAAATGCAGTGAATTCATCCAACTTCTGACATCTTACAGTATAAGTCTCATGACAACGGGAAACATTTGTGGGGTGGGGGGAATCCCAGAAGGATCACCAAAGATTTGAGGAGATGAAACATAAACATAAACACACCACTCCCTTTAAAAAAAAAAAAAAAAGCCAAAGCTCATCCCATCCAAGATTTTTTATCTGCCTCCATGACTGGCAGACGAACAAGTAATAGCACAGCAAAAAAAATAATAATCCAACAATTGCTGGTGGGTTATTATGATTTTTATTAAAACAATAATTATTTTCACATTTTGTCCTTTTTTTTGCTAGCAATATACAGGCTTGTTGTAAGGCCCTTACCAACCACCAAGAATTCCCGCAGTGGCCAACGAAATGGCCCTGATTCTGGCTCAGTGAGGCACAGTAGATGGAAAACTAGCCAGACAAATCAGAAAACGAGGGGCAAAAGCCTGGAGTGTTAAGGCGGCGTGCCAGAGAGCAAGAATCAAAGGCAGTCAGTCCCACAAAGGGCAAGTTTCTGGGATGTCTTTAAAATACACTCATGTCAGCTCCTCACGGGACGGGATGAAGGAATGGATCCCACAGTGGCTCATTCTGGGGATGCACTCTAGATAATTTCCAAAGACACAAGATCTTGAGTTGCAAGTGAGCTGCAGAGGGAGATGACAACTTGGGAAATCTCTGGAAAATTCTGCTGCTTCAAGGAGCCACCATGTGCAATTGGCCCTGCCCTGATTTCTTGCCCCTTGGTGTAGCTGAGGCCACTCATACTCCAGTAACCTCCTCGTTTGTCCAAACAGACTCAACAGGTTTTTTTTTAAAAAAAAAAAAAAAATCCCATGCTTGCAAGAAAAAATTGCACCAGTTTTTTTTTAAAAAAAACAACAACACACACACACACATTTTGTAAGTCTGCACAGCCCGTGCTAAGCATCTCATTTGGCACAACATCTTGCAGGACAGGGAGCTGTCTGGCAAGGAGCCGCAAAGAGGTGAAGGCAGGAAAGCAAGAGGGGCCCTGAAATGGATGAGGTGGAGGGAAGAGAAGCACACAACTGTAGATAATGAGCAAGGGACAGACAGGCAAGGGGTCCAAAAATCCATCTAGAGAGACAGAAGCAAACTACAAAAAAGGGGAAGGGAAAAGAGATAAATATAAGATGCCTTAAAGTACCTTAGACAAATGTTCAGCAAAGCCCTTATGAATCTATCCCAGTGCTCTTCAAATTGATGAGACCTGACTCCCAGCCACCTTCACTGAAAAAGCATACTTTAGGACTTATGCTTGAAAAGATTTACTTCCCAGAATCCAGAAAACTTTTTAAAACTCCCCCCTTGAAGAGGAACCCCTCTCCTTCTTAGGTGTGGTTCCTGATTGGAAGTAGACAGGCAGAGCTGCAACTCACACAGAGGAACACTTCGTAGCCTCTTCAGAGGGTACAGAATCCTGCTGTGTGTCCGCACAGGCAGCAACCAAACAATCCGATCCCATCGGAGGCAGTGGCGTGCCAGAATTTCCAATCCACCTAGTGAAGACTGACTGGAAAGGAATAAGGGCCCAGCCGCAGACTACGCAGAGATACAGCAAGAAACCTCCCCTGTCGATTAAAGACTCCTGTGAGGCTGGTCTCCCACTGTATGCCAGCAGGCTTCTTAGGGTACACAGTTTGAGAATTTTAGTATTCACTGGGAGGGTTAGTTTCGACCATATCCTAAAGAGGCAATCTGCATTTGTAACACACTTGCAACAAGAACTGGAACTGAAAACTGCAGAACACCTATCAGTGTGCCATCAGTTGCAAAGGGCACACTTTTTTTCAAATGGTGCCTGTTTCCCTGCTATGCTCATGGATGGCAGTGACCAGGAAAGGATCAGGCCATTGACTCCATGTCTGTGGCAGGTCAGAGAAACCATCTAAAACAAGCAGCAAGTGCCCAGTCTTCTCTGTATTCCCTTTTCTGCATTTAAAGACATAGGTGCTATTTGAGTTTGATCGTGCCGGATGCATGGCTCTCTGCCTTTTCTTTTTTTTTTTTTTTTTAATTATAGATCTTTATTTTTCCAGACAAACATACATTCACTCTCATCCCATCACCCACAGTCTCCCTTCCCAACACCACTACAGATCTCCGACCCGTCAACCATTTAAAGTAAAATTCCCTTTCTTACTTATTCAACCACTTATAAAACGGTGACCACACGTTCTGAAATACAGTATTCATCTTTCCGCTAACTTTCTGCGTTAAACAGTCCATTTCTGCAACCTCCAATATTTTCATTATCAAATCTTCTTTGGTCGGTACTTTTCTACTTCTGGTCCAAAAAAGATAAAAACATGAATCTGCCCAAGTTCTGCCCAGGAGAGGGGCAGATTTCCTCCTAAAGCACCACCTAGGCCAAAAAGAGCTGATCTTACCTCAAAGACTCTGCTGCAGCTGTACCCATCCCTGCCACTAACAAATGCCTGTAATATTTCTCCAGAGATGATTCAGCACCTTTGAAACATGGCAATGGATCAGGGTATCAGTGGCCTGCGAAACAGTGGACCAACTCTACTGGAGGAGGAGAAGTAGTTCTACACTAGCAGCTACAATAGCTCAAACTAAAGCCTCTGCGTTCAGAGGTAGTTTACTTCTGAATATCAGATGTTGGAGACTGATCGTAGCGCCCTGCTGTCTCCCATCTTGCCCTTGCACTGAGTTTCCCAACAGCATCTGGCCAGTCACTCTTAACAGAACTTTGAACTCCAGGGAACTAGGGGCAAGCTTCCCTGTCACGGGGAGCGGCACCTTCAGACAGCACAGGCATTTGGATGAAGAAAAATCCCCAAGCCCGCTAAGAAAGGTGCTTGGACCTGATCCCTGAAGTGGAACATCCAGCTTTAAATTCTAAGGACCTGAAAAACAGATCCTGCCAGATCAAACACATTGCTGGCAGAAACATCTCCTGTTGACCTTGGGTAGCTCAACCTTAGACACTCCTTCAAGCCCAGGCCTGGCTGCCAATCTCCAGCCTGCCCTTGATTATTGCTGTAATATGTCGCTCCAAAGGGAGTCCTAGGCTCACCCTGATGCCTCCTGTGAAGCCCGTTTCCAAAACAGAATGCAGGCCAGACTGAGCGAATGACCCTTCCCTTGTCCACCCTCAGCTCTGCAAAACCTTGCTCCGATTGCGCCTCCTTTCTAAGCCTTTAAAGCAGATACACTGTTGGTGTTTTCACAGCCATGAGGGCTAGAAGCATTAGTTTATTTTATTTTTTCCATAACAGCAGCATTTCATGATCAGTTAAGTTTAAAAACAGCTCAGGGACCCTTGGTTGGGGTACAGGGAGCAGAGACAGAGAGGGAAGGAAAGAACACACACTCGCACACACTCACAAATACACTTGTTTTAGCACAAGCAAAGAAGTCCGGTAAGTTCAGGGGCATTTTCCAGGTCTGCAAAAAGCAGATGGTTGTACTGATCCCTTTTGGCCCTTAACTTTGTACCGTAGTGAGAAAGAGGGAGCCTGCATCCCCACACGTGCCATATTAGGGAGCATGCTGGACGTTCTCCTTCACACGTCCACTTCAAGGAATCATCTGTCCCCTTTAGGAAATAAAACCTCCAGCCGATCCCTGGGTGCAAAGTCAAGTCAGTCAGTCGGCATCTTCCCTTTCCAAACTCCGGGGAAGACTGTGCAAGAGCCACCCAGAAAAGCAGTGCCAAAGCAGCCAAGCCAGAGAGTCAAGTCAACACAGTAGAAAAGGGTTCAACTCTCCCCCAGCTGGAAGGGGGGGAGGGGGCCAGAGGCAGCGTCTCCTCTTGCAGAAGCATTCAATAGCAGCCAAGAGACAACCGTCAGAGTCAGGAACGCACTTGCTCCTCTGTCCCCGCTGTGGTGCCTACAAGGCTCCTGCGTTAGCACCTTCTGCCCCTAAGCCAGGCCAGTGGCCCTTCAAGGAACCAAGAGGGTTGCATTAAGGAGGAGGGGGCACACAGTTCCACCCATTTTGGTCTGCTGCTGGAGATCGTGCCGCTAACAGCCATCTCTGCTCCCCGTAAGTGTGGCTGCTCTTTTCCAGGCCAGCTCCTCTTTCGTGGGACTTGCTGGTAATAGGTCAGCACCCTCCGGGACGGTCTCTGAAGTCAGATGCTTGCGGAGGCCTCACTGGCAAGGCTTCAAGAGACACCCCTCGCCTCCCGCCACCTCGCTTAACAGGGGCGGCTATCGCTCAAAGGAGGGTCAGGCGAGGGGCAAGGAAAGCGGGTGCCAGGTGGGAGTCTGTGGTTTAAAGCCAGGAGGGGGGCTGCATCCCCCTCCATTTTTCAGCAAAGTGTGTCGGTATTGAAGGAGAGCTGAGCCTGCGGAGACAAGCAAATAAGGAGTCCCAACTGAAAACGTGAGCCAACTGGCACTTCGTAACTGACCACATGGCCAGCTGTAGTCTGAATCAGTGTGCAACTTACAACTTCTCCCATTGGTGGCTTGACCTCCCCTTCCTTCTCCTCCAAGCTCCCTACCTTTGCCCCTGCCCTTCTATGCCATTTCCTGCCCACGAGCCCCATAGGAAAGACCCAATCCCACTCTTTCACTGCCAATCCTTTCCTAGCAGCCTTCTTTGCATTTTTTCTCAATTCACCTTTTGTGTCAATCCTGGCTCCTCCGATCCACCGCCTGCTCTGTTCTCCTTCGTTCAGCCACCTCTCCTCCTGACCTTCAGCTCCCTGACCGTCACCCTGCTCCTCTTTCCCAAATGTCAGACTCTTCACATCTCAGGGCTCCTCGGTGCTGCACGACATTCCTTCTCCCAGCCAAAGTGGCTCCTTACCTCCCTGGATTGATATGAGTCCACTTTGCCCAACTTCCCCCTTCCCACAAGCTTGCTCGCACCACTGCTCACCCGCTCGTCCTCGAAGCTGATCAATCCCTCATCATCTGTTTCCAGGTCCTCAGGCTCCTCCACCACCAGGGCCCGCAGTTCAGTTGGGGCTGCCCGGGGCCGCAAGAGGTTCAACAAGCGTTGCAATGGAGATTCCACTGAACAAGCTGGGCTGGTCTCCTGCTGTTCCAGATTATCGCTCTGCTTCTTGGCAAAGTTCACAAATACCTAGGAAGGGTGGGTGGAGGGGATTGAGTGGGAACAAGAGGATCACGAAGTTGGTTTCTGCTCTCCAAAAGCAGAAACTACAATTTACGGCCCAGCCAGAGAGCTGCAACCCCTCGGCTCAAGGAACTGTCCTAAGCCTCCTCCATACTTACGTTGTCTAGCGTGGTTTGGCTGACGGAATAATCTTCAATGCCTAAGATGTCCACCACCTGCTCCATCTTGCTGAACACTTGGGCTAGGGAGATCTGCTCGGACTTGAGCTGGTACTGCACCTTGGTGTGATGCCTTTCCTGGGGGAGTGGGGAGAGGAAGCGAAATGTCAGTGGCACAAGGGCTCCTGCTCAGCTCTTTCACAATCGATTCTTCTCATGAGTAAACGTCAAGCAGCTAGCTTCCCCCTTCCCCATTCCTCCAAGTTTATGTTAAGTGAAATGCAGTGTGGAATTTGTCCATCTCTATTGCATCCTCTAAGAAGCTCACAGGGTTCTCCATCTCCCTTCCCATTTTATCCCCACAAACATCCCTACAATTGGGCTTTAAAGTAGGACTGGGCAGGAAGCAAAGCCTCTCTTGCTGGAATAAGCCTCACCTTGAGGATAGCCTCTGGGAAGTTCCTGTTGAAGAATCGCACCACCTCCTTGACGTTCAGGCTGGATTTGGTCCGAACTGTGATCATGTATCCATCCCCAAACCTGGCCAGCATGAAGACAGTTGGTCAAGGATCCAATTTCGCCACTTACGTTCCCACCCCCATGAGAACAAAAAACACCTCCTACAAATTTGCCCTGGTTTTGTTTTTACCATTACAACAATTTTTAGATGCATAAGCAGTTAAAAAAAAAGGACGTGTTGCGATCATACCATAAAGTGTGTGTGTGTGTATATATAATGTAAGTTCTCTTGGGATAGTTATTGTGTGTGTGTGTGTGTGTGTGTGTACACATTCAGTAACTATCCCAAGAGGATGTACATCATTCATTAAGAAAGGGTAACCAGATTAGTACAACACCTCTCCTCCTGCCTTCTCTTAGCTGCACCAATTAAGCTATCCTTACACATTACTGCGATCTCCTGCATTTGTTCTTTAACTTACAGAGTGTTATGAGAATGCTAACCAGAGGACCTTTAAAAAAAAAAAAGATTCATTTCAGACCAGACTCTAGACTGTCTGGAGTGCTCCAGATCAAGGCTAAACATGCCCTAAGGCCTGTAGACTTTTGTGCAAGGCAATGCTACTGCTGACAAGTAGCAGTGCCTACAGACCACAAATGCCATGTGGCTTTCACACTTTTTTTTGGTATTTTGCATATGTGTGTATGCATGAAAGTGTGTGTGCACCTGGAAGTCATGGCGACCTCTGGTGACTGACCCCTGCTGGGGGACTGGAGGATATTCAGAGAGGTGGCTGAATAAAGCCTATCCCCGCATCCCGCCTCTGGTATTTCAAGGAGGTCTTCCATCCAAGTACTTGCCGGAGTCGAGCCTGCTTGGCTTCTGAGATCTGACGAGATAGGACTGCCCTGGGCTATCCAGGTCAAAGCTATGGCTTTCACAGTCTGATTTCCCCACCAACCTTGCTTTATTTTTCAGAGGCCAAGAAGGTGGTTGGGGGATCCAATTAGTGGCATTATGGTTGGTGGCCTTCACAGAAACTCTGGATGCTTGAGCAAATGTGCTTCATCCAGTCAAACAGACTCACAGGAACCACAACCCACCTCCTGTTCTACAAGGCAACAAGATGGTAAGATCCTCGCTCACCCACCAAGTACCAACGCAGCTCTGGCTGGAACCTGAAGGTCCAGAAGCCCCCCCCCCTTTGTTATCCTTGTGATTACCTGTTTTTCAGGTGCTGAATGCTGCCAAGACACTTCAGGCGCCCGTTCACCATGATCGCCAGACGAGTGCAGAGGGCCTCACATTCTTCCATGCTGAGGAAAACGAAAAGGAAGGCATCAGCAGAAGTCGTCACGTCACACATTTAGGCTTCCAGTTGCATCAGCTAAGCACATGCTCCTGTTCATTAATCTGTTAATTGTTTTGTGGCTTCAACCGTTCCTCCCCACCACCCCACAGGCAGTAGGAACAGGGCACCCCAACCTGTGCGATGTCAGCACCACCGAACGGCCAGTTTTGATGATGTCCAAGATGAGGTTCCAGAGGAAACGCCTAGCTTTTGGGTCCATACCAGTAGTTGGCTCATCCTGTCAGGAAAGGGGGCAGAGGAGAGAATTAGCCTCCCCCAGACTCTTATCTCCACGATTTCCCTCCCAACAAAGCTTGTGTCAGGGACTGTGGGTCCTACAGTATGCATTTCAAGGGCGGAAGGGATCCAGGAAAACCTGCTCGCGAGATCACTTGCTGCAGATTTGCACAGACTTATATTGTTTTTTTTAAGTGGAAACCTTGCATTGGCTTTTAAAACATGTTTCCTCGGTGAACAGGAACACACACTTTTGGTTTCCCTCTTTTTTGGTGTTGTAATGCTTTGGTTCGGTCACTAAGTGCTACTACAGTACTATCGGATTCAGCACACCTAAAGACACAGCATATGCCTATAGCCATACCTAGGGACCGAGCACAGCAGCACAACACAGTACTGAAGCATCAGTCCTGCTTGTTCGTCACCAAGGACTGTGCAGCAATCTGCATTTGGATATTTCCAAGGCGAAATTATGCTCCAAATTTGCTGGACTGTTTGAGCTCAGGGATATGTGAAATGACAAAAGGCAATCCCAACATTTCAGAATTCCCAATATTTACATCCTAAAATTTCGGGGGTGGTGGTGTAATTTCAGCTTCAGGGTAGACCTGGAATCTGAGTCTAAATGCCAGGTCTACCACCACCATTTTCAGTGGGCAGCATACCTGGCCACTGGTGTCCAGACACAAAATGTACCACCCACGGAAAACTGTCATGATAGACCTGACTTCTGTCTACAGATGCCTTGTATTCATGACCACCCTCCAAAGTATTCCTGAAATTGTATCAATATTCTGGGACATTTCAGGATAACAATAGTCATGCCCTTTCTGAAATACCAAAACAAAATTAAAAGGAAAATTTTTGAACTGCGCAGCCCAATGGCTGTGCCAAACACCTGGCCCATATCTCTGTCCCTCACCAGGAAAATGAAGGCTGGATAGCCAATGAGGGCAATGGCTGTGGACAGCTTCCTCTTGTTGCCACCGCTGTAGGTGCTGGCAGGTTTGTTTGCATATTTGGTTAGTTCCAGCTTCTTCAGTGCCCATTTTACTACCTGAGAAAAGCAAAGGACATCAACACAAAGCTTCTGAGTAATCTATTTAATCCAGAAAACCACCACAAGCAGCTCTGTAGCTGCAATCAATAACATGGATTATAATGTCCATCATCTTACTTCCCTGATGGCAAGTATGATCAGGAAATGAAATATGTTAGCTTTCATTACCATGATCTTCTGGCTATGCACATAGCACACGCACACACACTACCTTCCTTGACTGTCAAGTTGTCTAAGTTGGAACAACCTTGAAAAACAGCTGCAGTCTGGATTTACAGAGAGATGCCAAGCACCCCTTCTTCATGTCTGGATCTAGTGCCAGCAGACACCCCCCAAACCCCCGCCCCAGCTACCAGCCAACTTGCTTGAGGCCAATGGAGAGCTACAGCCATGCACCCATCCACTCTACCTGCATTCAGACCTTACTAAGATTAGCACATTTTATTACATTTATATCTATATCTTAAATTGCTATAAACTGCCGTGGGAGAGGCACAGTCTGAGTGGTTACCTCATGATTTGTGAAGACACAAATACATTTGCATTTTATCTCCCCCCCCCCCAAGTCTTTCTAAAGGAAAGGGGGGGGGAAACTAGTAGACAAAGAGCTCAAGGCATTTTGACATGGCCCTGTGCTGCCGGCTTACCCGTTCCTCATCCTTCCAGGGGATGCCACGCAGCCGGGTATACAGCTCCAGGTGCTCTTGCGCAGTCAACTCATCAAAAAGTGCATCAAATTGTGGACAGTAGCCCAAGCTCTGTTGCACCTGGAGAAGCTCCTTTAAGATGCTGCAGAAACCGGGGAGGGAGGGGGGAGAGATTGGCAATTACAGAAATGAAAGGAGCAAGGTATGAGATGGCAGTCCGGGCTGCGAAGAGAGATTTCTACGCAGCCAGGGTTGCGTCCGCTAGCTCACGCCCGGCCCAATTATTTAGGACAATTCGGTCATTGACAACACTGCCTCAGAGCAGACAAAATTGTAGGGAATTGGACATTGGCTGCGAGGCTTTTGCGAGCTATTTTGCGGATAAAGTCTTAGCGCTCCGCCGCGACCTCCCCGCTACACTTGAGACAGTATGCGAACTTGAGGCCCCTTGGGCGGCTTCGCCGGGGTTGGAAAGGTTCAATCAGCTCAGCTTGGAGGAAGTTGATGGGGTGCTCGCAGCTGTGCGCCCAACCACTTGCAGCCTGGATCCGTGCCCCTCCTGGCTCATTAAAGCGGGCCACGAGGGGTTTCGAGGTGCCTTGGGGGAGATAATCAACAAGTCCCTGTCAGAGGGGCGGTTCCCCGAGGCACTGAAGGAAGCGATGGTCCGCCCTCTCTTAAAAAAGCCATCACTGGACCCGGCCGAATTGGCCAGCTATCGACCGGTGTCCAATTTGCCCTTTTTGGGCAAGTTGATTGAGAGGGCGGTGGCGACACAGCTGCAGGGTTTCCTAGATGACACTTCCTCCCTCGACCCATTCCAGTCCGGCTTTCGACCCGGGCATGGAGCGGAGACTGTACTGGTCGCCCTTACTGACGACCTTCGTAGACATCTGGATCGGGGCGGCGTGGCGGCA
>NW_015176007.1:83502-99508 GCF_001447785.1 Gekko japonicus
ATTGTTTTATTGTTTTTATCGCACGTTGTGCCTTGTGGTTGTAAGCCGCCCTGAGCCCGTACGCGGGGAGGGCGGGGTATAAGTGGAATTAAATAAATAAATAAATAAATAAATAAGGTACACAGCGCAAGAAATGAGGTAAGAAAACTGAACTACATCAAAGACCTGTATAGAAACTGAAAAGGCATAATTTCCACCAGTTCTCAGAATTTCATGATGATTGAACAGGCTGTGCCCTGTGGCAGATTATACCCTGTGGGGAGAAAATGGTACCCTGACACAGGAAGAATCTTGCTGGATTTGACTACAGTGGATCCATCTCTTCCAGCATCTTGTTTGTAATAGTAGCCAGCCACAGAAGCATCCAAGAACCTCGAAAATAGGGCACGAAGGCAACAGCTCTCTCTTGTTGCTTATCCCCAGCAAGCGGGATTCTGAGGTATAAAGTGATACCACCTTTCAGCCTTGTGAGTAAGAGCTGCCACTTTCTGCCCAACCCCCTCGAAACAGGGGCTGCCATTTGAAAATATGGATGTACCTGTGCCCATTGACAAAGGCCTCCCCACCAGTTGTGCTCTCGTCCCCTGTCAGCATCTTGAAGGTGGTTGTCTTCCCAGCCCCGTTGACACCCAGCAGGCCAAAGCACTCCCCTGGTCTTACGCCCACGCACAGGCGGTCCACAGCGAGTATACGCCCAATTTTGCGGGACTTGTACACCTGGCACACAAAGAGGAAATGACATACAAGTAGAGCCAAGTGAACATTTTCCTACATACACGTCAGGCTAGTGGAAAATTTGCAAAGGAACTCCTGTTGTTCCTAGCTAGTGACTTATTGGCTTTCTCCCCTGCCCAGAACCTCTCTTGCCCTTAAATCCCACACTCGTAGCTCTGTCCCCTGCCAAATACAGGTGCCTTTACCTTAGTAAGGTTCTCAATTTTGAGCATGTCATTGTCAGCATCTCCACGCAACACACGATGCCGCTCCTTCGCAACATCCACGTCATCCTCAATGGGCTTGGTGGACACAGGAAGACGCCTGGTATAGGGGGAGAAACAAGGAATGGAGAGAGGCTCTGAGGTGAAAGCTGCCATAGTGGCTTGCTCTTTTCCCAGTTCAGAAGAGAGCTGGCCACTCCCCAAGGGTGCACAGGGTGATTACATAGCACCGATAATACCAACAGTAAACCTGGCCCCTCCACCCGAATTAAAATCCCAAGACTGCCTTTGAAATGCAACGTGTTCAAGTTGTTCTTTTGCCTCCCGGTTCATTATTATTAGGGGTGTGCATTCGGATCCACCCAATCAAAAAATATACCCCAAAAATACCTTATCAGTATTTTCCGAGAATGTTTCAGCATCCCAAATGTATCCAGGATTTTCCAGGAACAGCCCCCTCCCAAAAAATTCCCAGAAATATCCCAGATATATTCAGGAATTACCAGCAATCTCAATAAACAGGTGAGGGGCTGGGCTGGGCCCACACCGAAAAATAATAGACCTGAACCGAAAAATACCAAGGGGGAAACAATTGCACACCACTAATCATTATAGCTGAAATATGTGGTTTGTTTGTTCAGTCATGGTTACCAAAGTAATACTTTCTTTCAAAATTAGTTTTCTAACTTAGATACCAATGGTCAGCCACAAGCCTTGAGACAGGCAGAGGAGAGTGAGGGGTGTGCGTGTGCATGAATGAGAGAAAGAGAGAGGCAGACAGACAGACTATTCGAAGATCATAGGTGGAGAAAAAACTCCCTAACTTAAACAGATCACAATTTAGTCATCATCACAGGAAATCCTCCAAAGATGCAACTAAACCTTGATTTGCTTATGATCCTTACATCAATATAGAACCACCAGAATCTGAGTTGGACCACTCGTCACCTAGCTTAATATCATCTCTTCTGACTGGTGGCAGTT
Source organism: Gekko japonicus (assembly GCF_001447785.1). Classification (NCBI taxonomy): domain Eukaryota; kingdom Metazoa; phylum Chordata; class Lepidosauria; order Squamata; family Gekkonidae; genus Gekko; species Gekko japonicus. The sequence continues at coordinate 85,425 of NW_015176007.1, forward strand.
CTCCAAGGTTCCAAGCAGAAAAAGGTCTTCTCTGCAATCTGCTACCCACAGAAGCTGGGGATTGAACCTGTGGTCTTCCCAGGCTGGTGCATAACTACCCAGCCTTGCACTTGCTTCACCCAGAGTTTCTTGAAAGGAAACAGTCTCAGAATTTTATACCTGTTATAGTTTTTGAAGCTTCAGTTTGATTATCCTCGTGTCGCTGCTAATCAGGTTTGCCAGCTTTGTCTTGTTTTACTTGCAAATTGTCCTAAATAGTTTTCACTGTAAATGGCCTGAGGAACCAAATTCCTTACAGGCAGCCTCATCATTGTTACAGCAAAGCAGCAACCAAACAAAAATATTATGGTAGCACCTTAAAAAAATAACAGATCTATTGCAGCAGAAGTTTTCGTAGAGCCATTTAAGCTGCCTGACCCAACTAGGGGTTCAAATTGTATAAAACCACCCAGCAAACCTGCCACCACCAAAGTTGTTCAGTATCCTACTGGAGACAAAAGAGCTCCAATATGATCTATGTTTTACTATCCAAGTGTGACCAGAGAAGTACATGGGTGAATATGGTGTTAAATATTCCATTTACAGAATTATAACTAAGGAGTAATTTACTGTAAATGAAATGCACGTAGCAGTAAAAGCTGAAAAAATAAGGACTTCTAGAACTTGGGAATCCTTTACGATTGAAGCCAACCTATATTCAGCAATTTAATCTAGTTCCAAACAACCACTCTATGGGGACCACCATTTCTCTCCTATTGGTTCCAAGGGGGCCCAGCCAACCCAAGGGCAGTGGATCTAGCCGAAAGTCTTTTGCCCATTCCAGAACACCCCACCTCTTTCTAGCTCCAAAATAAAGAATGTAAGGTTGGGCTGTTAAATGGTCAAAAAACAATTTGCTCAGCTGATAAGGTCAAATATTTTTAAAGCATTACGTTTATTAAAGTTAACAGAAGAGACAGTTTAATTTGTAACATGTCTGATACTTATCCAAATGTTCAGAACAATTTAGCTCACCGTTGAACACTTTTTTAGAAGTGCTGAATTATTGTAACTGTTAGCACCACCCTCCCTAGGCAATGAACTTTGCCACTACTACCTGCTTGTATTTCTGTTTTGGCTGCAACTGTGCTTAGTTACGGTTGGTGACCTTCAGAAGAAGATCTGCTATGCTCCTGGATCTGCCCTCCCCCAGGAGGCAAGGCTCAGGGGCAAGAAGTCCTTCTTCCTACCCTTGCTTATTCAAATGATGCTAAAATGAAATAAAAAGGGAAGCTGCCTCCTACACTGTGCACGTTTGGTTTCAGTGGCAGTCAATCAACAGGCATACCGACTCTAGATGCACCCATCTTGTGTAACCCCTCTTAGTTAAGTCCACTGAAGACAAAGGCTGTAGCCTGAAGGCCAAGGACACAAGAGTCACACACTACCCCAAGTCTTAGAGTAGGGGTTTCATACCCCACTGGGTACTTACTGTGGTTTCCGGAAGAAATTATACTGGCACATGATAGTGATGAAAAAGCCCACAAAGCCTTCGATCGTCATGGCAACCAAACCTCGTGTGACAATATCCCATTCAAAGGGTGACTTCATTTTGTCAAACTGTCCTGGGGAGAGGAAGGGGTAGGTCACAAAGACAGACTGAGCCTACAGCTGAAAAGCACTGATTCCGGCTACAGAGGCAGCAGCTCAGCTCTCCATTGTGCCAAGATCCCAATCCAGCTAAGCAACCAACGGCTATAAGCAAAGCCAGACAGAGGAAAGGCTAGAGTCAAGGATCCTTTCGTGCTGCCCTGCCCAAGACCACAATGAGTGCCTCCCTGAGCATCTATCACCTTGTTAGTTTTGTACATGTATTTTTGTATATTTATTACCATGTGTGTTATCTGTATTACAGTAGAGCACTTTGGAAGCTAATTTTTGGCTAAGAAGTAGGCTAAAATATACAACAGATTAAGACAGAAAAGTGCAAGGAACCTGTGGATTATCTCTGAAGTGAAACTCGCATGGATTCTGCTCTAGAGAAAAAGAGCCACATCTGACTGTTCTGCATGCATTTCAATTAGTAAGAGATGGTGCTTTATTCTGAAAGCTGGTGGATGCCAAGACTGAAATATGAGCTAAGCCTTCCCCCTCACCCAGTGATTACTCAACAGAAAGGCACTATACTTTGCATATGCTTGAAAGTTATTTTTTCCCCAGTTGTTGTTTTACACGCTCCAGAACTAATTCATGGTAATGGAGACAGGTTCAGGGGCTGAAAACCTGGTTTCAAAACAAGCCCATCAAGAGGCAGCTGCATAAGGTGCTTAAACAGGTCAGCAAACTTACCAATCTTGGCATAGTACTCATTGATGTACTCATTGTAGGCCATCTCCATCAGCCCGTGACCCAGGTTATAATTGGGAAAGATCAGGAAACAGCTCTTTAGGTAACTATTCACCACCTTTAGGTCCTATTGAGAAAAACACATCCATCTGCTGGAGCAGGCCAAAGGTCCATCTAATCCTGCATCCTGTTTCCAACACCTTTCAACCAGACATCCCTTAGCAGTCATACATGAGGTACACAGAGGCCAAAGCTTACCCCTGTTATTGCCCACCAGCACAGAGTATTCAGGAGGTACACTTCCTCTATATAGTCTCTATATAGCCACTATTGCTAACAGGAATTGCTTGATTTGCTTATGAATTTCTCTATTCCCTTTTAATGGGATCTTAGAGAATGGCTGTTCCTATTTCCTGTGACTATGAGTTCCACCTGTTAATTATGAAGAATACCTTCCTTCTTCTGTCCTGAATTTACTGCCCATCGAATTCAGTGGGTACCCCTTAGTTCTTTCTAAGAAGCCTTTGGAGTCTCTTGATGGCTCCTGGAGTCTGCTGAGGCAGAGGTCTCTTGTGGATGGTTATTTATAAGGTTTCTGGTGGCTAATACTCTGATATCTTAAACTTTCTGTGATTTATTTGGTTATCCACCTTAGGTCCCAACTGCTGAGGGAAAAGGTGGGCTTAAGTAAATAAAAAAAATAGTAGTTGGGAGATGGAGGAAAAAGGTTCTCTCAATTCACTTTCTCCACCCTACACCATTATAAGCACTTATCACGGCCCCCTACTTAGTTGTTTTCTCCTAAACTGAAAAAACCCATATTCTTTAGCATGACCTTGAAAGGAGGCTCTACCTCTGTTTGCTGTCTTCTGCACTTTTTCCAGCCCTTACGATACTTATTTGGAGATGTGGGTGACCAAAGATGGGCAATTAGACAAAAGGACTGCCAACCAAGTACATCCGCTAAAAGAGGGAATGACTCGTCTACGGGACACACTCTGTGATTTCCATAGACAGCCAAGGATGGGAATGCAGGCCCTCCCTGGTCCTTGTAACCATTACTCCACTTAGAATAAAGGTTAATAAACCAAGGTTACCCCCCTGCCCCCTAGCAGAATCTCACTCACCTTGTCGTGCTCAAAGAGCTGCAGCAGGAAGGTGGCCACAGTGGCTGTGATGCCAATGAACAAGTTGATGACAATCAGGAAGACATAAGCTGAGCTAGGCACCTCAAACCAGAAGGAAGCCGGGTACATGATGGGCGTGATGGACCAGCTGTGGGAGAGGGAGGCAAAGATTGACATTCAGAGGCAAATCTATTGGGCTCTGGCCCACAAAGCACCAGCAGTTTCCTTCGCTCTACACTCTGCCTACGGTTGCTCTAAATTTCCAGAACCACAAATATTTTTACCCAAACTTTGCTAATGGCAACAGCACCAACATACCCATACAGCAGGAAGAGAGAAAGCACAGCTGGAAAGTTGGTTGGAGAGGTGTATGCCGGCAGGTCAAACACAAAGAGGATGATGATGCAACAAGTAGCTGGAACCAGGTAGTTCAACTACAAAGGAAAGGAGGGGTGAAAAGTACATTATACCACCTAAAATTATGCCGAAGAAGACCCTCCCGCTAGTTCAGGTTGCAGCCCTAACATAGCAGTTGTGCAGGACATCTGGCCTCATCCATCTCTGCCACTGCCTTTCCAGATCAACCAACCCCCCCCCCCCCAAACAAGCATCCTTGGCATCATACCATGTCCCAGACGTAATTGGCCAGCCAGTAGATAACTGGGTCGCAGCCGCTCACAAACTGGAGGTGCTTGGCTTTGGTGGACTTTTCTGCCACCAGGAAGACCACAAAGCTAGCCGGCACAAAGGACATGGCCACGATGATGAAGATGGCGATGACCACATCAGTACCCTGGAGGCTGCAATTGGATGGAGCAAGGTTTGGGAACAGTCATTCAGACATTATCACCTCATCAATTGCAAGCTATGGGGGGAAACGTCCACACACACTCACTCTTCTAAACCAGGGATTCCTCCTTTAATCAGCTTAACTAGCAGAGCAATCAACAGCAGCTTCAGCTAAGCTGATGGGAGTCAGTTTTAATCAACAAGGATGAGTACTAAGAATATCCTCAATTATTTGTTCAGGCCATTTGGGTTCTGGTGTGTTTCTGTACTGGTTTATTGGACAGCCAAAGTGGTAACAGCAGAAATCTGGTTAAAAATTACTAGTCTTCCATTTAGCTCACACTCTCAGCCACACAGTGTTGTTGGGAGGGAAAAATTGGATAAGGCCACCCTGAGCTCCTTTCAGGAAGGATGGGACAGAAATAAAAATAACTGATATGAATAGAAGATTCAGAAGAAAAAACCAAATGCAACTGGGGAGGGAGGGGATTTAGGTTACTCCTCTGGATCACCTTTCTTTAGAAGGTCACGACAGCTCTTTCTAAGTAGACTTTTGGGCTGTATGTGCATTTATTTACTTAAAGCCATGGTTTAAATGTTTGACCTTGCATTTCTATTGTATTAAGTTGCTCTGAAATTCTTGTTTTTACATAGAGCATTTTTAAAATATCAAGTTTACAACAGGATTATTAGAATATGAAGTGAAAAATAGGTCAAATACAAGAATGATAAAATATTGAAACAGATACCTACAGGTAATCCAAAGAGAGACTGGCACTGGTCTTATTCATCGGGTGGTTGGTCAGGGTGATACCTGGAGCACATAAGGGGAAGAGCAGATGTTGAATGGTCCCCACGTAGGCATAGAAAACCAAGCAGGATCAAGTTTCTTATAGATGGATTCCTTTGAAATGGCACTACTGTTCCCCAAATGCTAAAATCAATTCAGCACACTCCAAGGCTCAGATCGATTCTCAATCAACTCAGTTTCCATGTGACCCAAGAGCGCCTTCAAGTGACAGACCTGAAGGAGAGAGCGGCACCACGGCCTCCTGAGCTACAGATCTGGCAAGTTGGCAACAATGTGGATTTTTACCATTGCAAATTAGAAACACATTTGGAGACCCACAAAGAAATCTAACTCTGTGTCACTTCTGATTTCTGTTCTGCATGAGTCACTCACCATAGGCAGCTGGGTTCCCCCTGCTTTTGGGTAGGTTGGCACGAAGGATGGCATTGTTGAGGGTGTTCAGGAAGGTAGGCATACTGTGGTATCCCTTGTTGTTGTAGTAAACCTGGGGGGGCAAAAAGAGGGAGAAAGAGGTAGGCCAGAACATATCTGCTATCTTATCTGTGGGTCTGCCACAACACTCAGAGTGTGGGACAGGAGGTACAGAGTGATACCATTCAACACACAATTACACTGCTATCAAAACTGTCATGCACTCTGTGCTCAAGAGTTTTAATCAGTGAGAAATGCAGTGATGAGATTGCTCAGTGGTATTCTTCTAAAGAATCCAGTGGTTTTGAAACAGTTACCTGGGTTGCGAATTCGCTTCTGGGCTGCGGCTGAAGCATGGGTTGTTAACTTCAGGAGTACCAAACTGCCTGATATGAGGGTACCTAAAGGGCCGCCTAGTCCCACGAGAATCTGCCCAGCAGTTGAGAACACCCACAGGGATCCTCCTTTGTAAGGACAGCAAGCCTCTCAGGGATGTAGCCTTCTAAGGGTTGGTACCTCCACCCTAGAGCTCCACACAGTTATTCATCTGCCACCAACACTGTCCAGCCAGGTAAAGACATTTCAGCCAAAGCATTTGTGAAATTTTGGTCCTTAGCTGCTTTACCTATTTTTTCTCAATTGAATGATACAATTACGTTTTCGTTTCTGCTGGCTTTAATGTTGGCTGTATTCTTGGACAAACCTTTTATGGGCTTCGGTCTCAAATGGATAGATCATTGGATGGTGTACATGTATTGATACACTGCTTGTATTTCAACTTTATATTGTAAGCTGCCTCTGAATCCCTTGGCTGAGAGTTGCAGTTCATATTCATAAACCATTTAGTTAAATAGACAAAACCCAAGTGGATCTCCTACCTGGGCCGTTCGCCGGACTGCAATCTTCCGTACCATGGGAGGAGCTTTGGCCCCAAAGGATGCTGGAATGGACTTCTGGATATTGCCAAACGTCATTGCACCATACCTGTAAGCAAAAGAGAAGTGGCTCAAAGTTTCTAAAAGTGATAAAAAATGATAAAGCACAAGATCCTTGGCCAGAAGCAGAGGGATCTCCCTAAGATCTCCTTAGCGGGGAGCAAAACAGGGCAGGCACAATCCCCATGCGTGCACACACACCTGTGCAACCGGAAGCGGTCTGATGTATAGAGCAAGTACTCGGAGACGTTGCGCCCTGTGATGTCCACCAAGATGTCTCCCGTCACCACTTTCATCTGTGGTGGGTGGCCCCCAACTCCACTTGGGCAAGAGAAGCCGGTGCCCTGCATGGAGCAAGTACACTTCATGGGTTCATGGATAATGTGGGGCAGGGATGGAGCAGAGGTGACCGTTTCTGTGTAGAGGAAAAACACACAAGCAGCTCTCAGTCCAAGGTATTTTTGCAGTGCGTCACAATTGTAGCTGGATAATAACAACACTCACATTTCTCTTGGTTTCTGACCTGCAGGCCTTCAGGCAGGATGAATAAAAACAGTACAAAAAGAGCTGCATGACCATAATAGCTAGCAATCCAGCCTCCAAAAACTGGATCCAGGCACGCATAACCTCTGACTCAGCTGGTGGCATGCCTTACCTTTGACGGTGGAGGGGTAGGTGGTAGAATTCCAGGCCCGCAGCAAGTCCTCGTCCAGGGAGAAAGGGTAGTCAGAGGGTGCTGGGGATGGGGGTGGTGGCACGAAGTTGGAGAGGGGCAAGCCCTGGGTGAAGGAGTCCACACACATTGCGTCAAAATACTTGGCCGCCAACATCTTTGATTCATTGCTGTTCAGGTTCAAAGTCTGGACCAGCTGGTCTAAGGTGCTGTTGAAAGCCGTCTTGAGCACGCAGGTGGCACCCACCCCTGAGGGCAGGTGAAAAGTCCCAACCATCTGTTGGGGGCTGGCATCAGGTGACAGTTTTAGCCTGAAAGGAGGGGAGGATGGATTAGGAGAGACAAGAGTTCAGAATCCTCAGAATTCGGATGTTTCAAAGGATTCAAGAGCAGGTGTAATATAGCCATTAAGAGACTGAGCTACAAATCATGATTTCCTGGTCTGAATTTCACTTCTGCCAGAAGCTAAGTGACAATCCACTCTTTTGCTCAGTCTCTTCCCCATCTGCAACTTTAGAATAAATAATAATAATAATAATAATAATAGCCTACTTTATAAGACTGTTGGAAAGATAACAAGTATACCAACTGCTTTTTTTCGAAATAATAATTATTTTGCATTTTTGAGTATTCAGTTCCACTCAACTGAAAGAGAACGTAAGGAATTTCATACCAAACAAAGCCAAACGGTTCACCTAGCCTCATCTGCCTCCCTTTTCAGCAGTGGCTGTGAGACCCAAGTTCACAAGCTGGGAAGCTGCCCCCCATAATTTGGTACTCAACGGTACATTGCTACTGAATATGGAGGTTTCTTCACTATTAGGGCAAACAGCCCTTGGTGGAACCTTCTGTGCACAAGCTGCACAAACATCCTCTGTGGCAATGAATTCCTTACTTTGTCAGATTGATGAATTAATCAGCTAACATACATGAGCTCGCAGGTCCTGCAATAGCAGCAGCCTCGTGGAGCTTCTGCAACCAGTCAAACAATGTATCTTGCCTGGATATCTTACAGCAACCAACACCAGACCCTCAGGGAACCTCTCTCCCTCTGTTTTTGGTACTTAAAAAAAATTCATATGTGCATGTGTGTGTGTGTACCTGGAAGTCATGGCGACCTCTGGTGACTGACCCCTACTGGGGGCCTGGAGGACATTCAGAGAGGTGGCTGAATAAAGCCTGCCCCCGTCCTCTCGACTGCTGGTATTCCAAGGCGGTCTCCCATCCAAGTACTTGCCAAGATCTGACGAGATCGGGCTTGCCTGGGCTATCCCAGTCAGGGCCCTCAGGGAAACCCCTCAGTTACAGGGATTGTGGCTGCCATACCTTTCACCCTACAGGGTTATCCCTACCCAAGGCAAAGCACATACTTCCCAGTGCAATCCAGACCTGTGACTGCAAAAGCCCTCCAGATGGAGACCAGGAGCAGAGGCTTAAAGGGGATAGCAAGCAGGACTGCTCAGCCCACAACTCTGAGGAGGTTCCCTCACTGACTGAAAGGCCTAAAGGGCAAAATTTCACCATGCATGCCCCCTCCTAAGAAGAGACACCGGCTCAGTGTCAAGCTCTTGCTCAGGCTGCTTTGTAGGTGCTTTGTAGTTACTTTTGATTTCAGCTTGTCTGGATTTTATCAATGTACCTTCAGCTTCGCTTGTCATGTAGCATTGGGGGGGAGTGGATGTGGTTGGAATGATTGGGAGCAGCTGCTTGTAACTCCTCAACGTGAGCCCCGAGATAATTTCCCATGAGACTGTCCTTGGAGATCTGTTGTGCCAAGCTAGCTTAGATAGGTCAACCATATACCTATCAGGGTTGCCATAGAAATACCCTTATTTAGGTGTGACGTGTGAATGTATGGAATTTGGGGTTTCGCCTATATCTTGTAATTTCCCATCTTTGACTTTAGTCCTAACAAAAGTTCTGGAGTCTACAGCAGCTTCAAATCTCTAAGAAAGCATTACACTGCCAAAAGTCTGTGGAGAGTGAAATATCTGGGAACCTGACACTCAGTGGCAAAGCACCTGTTCTGCATGCAAAATGCCTGAGGTCCAGTCCTCAGCATTTCTGGCAGCAGGTACTAGGAAACCCCTATTTCTGCCTGAGCCTTTGAAGAGCTTCTGGCAGGCAGAATAAACAGTACTGGGTAAGACACATCAGTATTCTGACTCTGTATAAGGCAGTTTCGTATGTTCACTGTCCCTATTTTATCGGCTTTTAAAAAAGGATTAGATCAATTCACAGAGTAGGTGGCCTATCAATGGCTATTAACCACAGTGGCTAAAAGGAACTTCTGTGTTCAGAGGCAGTCTACCTCTGAACACCAATTTCGGGGGGGAGGGGTCTTTAGGCGCTATGCCCGTTTGTTGACATTCGGAAGCATCCAGCAGTCCTCTGGTAGAAACAGAATGATGGACTAGATGAACTGATCCAGTCAGGCTCTCCTACTGTCATCTGATCACAGAGGAGTTGCAAATGGCAGCTTCCCCTCTTCTGCAGCTCCTCCAACAGCCTTCTCAGTGTGCAGGGAAAAGAAATCCCAAGGTTCTCACCGATATTCATGCCGCTCTTCATTGGCATACGGGATGAAGTTGCCTTTGGGCTGGGTATAGTTGTGATACTGGGATGGTGAGAGAACAAGGGGAGGCAGGTCTCCTGTGGAAATGGAAGAAACATCTGTCAACAGCTGTCCCGGAGTTCTGGGTCATGCTTAAGGGGTGCTAGGATGCCCAAGTGCTAACATGGCAAGGAGAGGGCCAAATCCACCCAGAGTGGAGACAGGCAAAGGAGGGGCTCCGAGTCAGCCTACTTTCCCTTTATTGCTCTGTGCATTCCCCTCGGCCACCAAAGTGCACCCTGGCTTTTATCAACTTCCAGCCTCGCCACTTTGCTCAGCTAAGAGGATGACGGTTGCTAGGCAACTTGAATTAGGCCTGGAGGCTGTCACCATGAAAGAAACTTCATGCGATTTTTTTTTTTTTTTGCAGGCAAGCAGCTATATGAATTTGCCTTCTCGTGGCAAGGTCACAATTCGCCTCATACAGGAAACATTTATTTGCAAAGGACTCCTTCTTCCCACCCCTCACTCCCCACCCCCACCCCCAGCTTATGAGGCTGAAGTGGTGCAAGTGGTGGCAGCTACAAGCATGGACGGCTTCAAAAGGGAATTAGATAAGCATATGGAGCAGAGGTCCATCAGTGGATATTAGCCACAAGGTATAGATAGGGACTCTGGGGCAAGTGATGCTCTGTCTTCTTGGTGCTTCGGGGGGTGGGGGCAACAGTGGGAGGGCTTCTAATGTCCTGGCCCCACTGCTGGACCTCCTGATGGCACCTGGTATTTCTGGCCACTGTGTGATACAGAGTGTTGGACTGGATGGGCCTTTGGCCTGATCCAACATTGGTGTCTCTTATGTTCTTATGAAGGGCAAACAAGAATTTTGTCATGTCTACCGTTAACATTAGGAATCCTCAAACAGAACCTGATTTACCTTTTCTGTGCAACCCTCTTGGAAAAGGTTATTCTGGGATAGGCTGGCTTCAGAAGACAGGATACATTCCACAAGTGGAAAACCAGGGGAGAGAAGCTCCCACGCCAAATGCTTACATGCATGAGGCAAAAAGCAAGCCTGGCTTCTTGAATAACCACTTCAGTAGCACACATATTAGAAATGGTGCTGCTGGGTCAGGGGAAGGAGTTAAACTTATCTACATGCCAGTTTTCTCTATAACACCTTCCGCGTGTGTCAGCTCGGCTGGTCATTGTCTCTATGGCATCCTAGCCTGGCATTTATTCTTTCTGCATCTCAGGGTGGCAGCAGTAAAGACCATTCCAGGACAATTGACATACGTACCTATCTCAGGCACGGAAAGGGCCACTGTCATAGCCACGCAGACAAAGAAAGCTGGCAGCAGGATCTGGGAGAAGAGGGCTTTGGTGTTGCGCTTGGCACAGTGGAAGCGCTTGACAATCAGCCCGTGGAACTGGCGCAACTTCAGCCAAGAGCCCTCTAGCTTGAAGCTCCCCTGTCCAGACAGCTCAAGCTCCTCTGAGTCGGCCTCTTGGTCTGCAGTGGGGAAAGGCGAAAAAGGAGGCACAGGCGAGACTGAGGCTCTCTCTCTCAAGAAGATATAAAAAGAAATCTATCACAGAAATTATGCTGCTTACCCACATACTGAAAATGTCACCTGGGGACAGAGAAGGGGCCCTCAGTCTCAGGAAGAAAGGTCCCCAAGAAGGGACAGGCTACAAGGTCAGTAGGAGTGGCACCCAAGACTGTGTTTACTCAGACCCCACACTTTCTTTGCCTGTTTGCTTCCTCCCTTCTCTTTCCCCTTCCCAGTCTCCTCTACTATTGAAATGTAGGGTCAAACGACACACATGGCTGGGGATTCTTCAACAGATCCCCAAATATGTATTTAAATGGCAAAAGCCAGCTGTAAGGGGAAAGGGCAGCATGGACAGAAGGGTAGGGCACTGGGAAGGCAGAGAGAATGGAAACTGCTCTCCCAAGCTGTGTTTGTTTCCCTCCAGGTGGTATGAAGGGGTTCTAATGATGGAAAATGCACAGGGGGTGGGCATAGCACCCCCCTCCACAGTTTCATGGCCCTAATCCACATCATTCTCCCCCTCACAGCTGTTTTTTGCAATCCAAATTACACATCTGGGGATCTGATCATGGATCTGCAATATTGTGAAGTTTGGTACTTAGAATGGAAGCTCCTTGGGGCAGATACCTGCCATTTTGTGGCTTATGCAATCCTCTAAATAACAGCACATAAATTCATCTCTGCGAGGAAGGCCTAGCAAACTTACTGGGTTACTAGGGCGTATTCCAACAGTAACATCATTTCATATAGTTGGGATAAAACACACACACACACACACCGTCAGATTTACAATCAAAGCAGATTTGCCTGGAGAATAAATATTTTCTAAAGTTTCAGTACATCAAAAGATAGGTTTTCAAGATATAATACATCCCCTCCCCCCCAGAACCAGAGAATTTGGTAGTGCGTTAGTATCTGCCCACCTCCCACCCCCAGTGATAACGCAAGGTCTCTCACATAATGTGTTACAAACCTTGCAAACTGACGTTATCAGGGTCTTGTGGGTTATCAAACAACGGAGAATAATCCCCATAGAACTCCGAATAAGCCCCACCTTCATCGCCTCGCACGGAGCCCGCTGAGGAAGCCGAGCACAGTGACGTCTGAGACTGGGCCAGCTGGGAGCAGGCCAACAGGCTGCTGCGGTCCGTCTCTGGCTTCTCGAGCATTTCTGCACCCGAATGAGGCTCTCCATTGGCCTCAGGCTTTGGGCCCAGCTGGGGGAGAGGCAGGAGAAGAGCATCTTTCTTGGACTCTTTCACATCTGCAAAGTACAGAAACTGTGAGGCCCACAAGAGGCACCTGTGGGATGGATGCCTGTTTTTAGTTAAGCAAGGGGGCAGTGGTGGGAAATCACACCCGGCCGACATGAAAAATTAAAAACTCGTAAGGCTATGATTGCACTTCAGCTTGTCTCTTCAATTTGTATGTGGCTTTAGCACACACCAGCATTCAGTTCAGTGAAATGCTCCTCCCATTGTTTAGCTTTTCATTTGCTGTCACCCGTGCCCCACGTCCCCTGGTCCTGAGAGAACCAAGTACCCTGGCAGCTAGTTGTCCAGTGTGGGAAAAGGTACCATTTCCATCTCAGGCCTTCAGATGCAGGGGCCTGGTCTTTCCTCGTTGCTTGTTCGACTGCCTGTTTGTTACCAGTAATGCTGCTTCCTAGCCCTACTGCTGCGGCTGGAAAAGATCACTGCCCCCTCCCACCACATCTAGCTTCTTTTTTAACGCTACAGCAGTGGCATCGCATGCACTTAAAAGCATGGCTACGGCTCAGTAAGAGGACACCTTGCTTTGCATGAATCCTGAGTTCAATCACCTGCATCTCTAGTTCCAGCTCCTGCCAACCTAGCAGTTCAAAAGCAAGAAATTGCAAGTAAATAGGTACCACTTCGGTGGGAAGGTAACAGCGTTTCGTGTGCCTTGGTGTTTAGTCATGCCGGACACATGACCATGGAAACGTCTTCGGACAGTGCTGGCTCTTCGGCTTTGAAACGGAGATGAGCACCATAACCCTAGAGTCGGACTCGACTGGCTTTCGAGCAGGGGAACCTTTACCTTTTAAGTACCAAGTACTAGGCAAAGACTTTTCTCTGTCTGAGACTCTGGAGAACCACTACCAAATAATGTCAGGCTAGATGACCCAACTGTCTGATCCAGTATAATGCAACTTCATACCCCCATCATGAGCAAGCTCTTGTGACTGTGAAACAGGAACTCTGGTCCTCCTTACCCACGTCACTGTTCTCCAGTGACTGATCTTCCTCTGAGACTTTAAGAAAGACTTCCTCCAGAGTGGTGTCCATCAGCCCAAAACTGGTCAGGTCCAGATCATCCAAGCTGTGCTCCAAGTGCTACGAACAGTAAGCCAGAGGAAGGAAAATAATCTTCAGAGCTTTTGGCTACGCCTAGTTTAGAATTTACATGCTCCTTTCTACTCCCATCATGATATTTTAGATCAACTGAGAAGCCCTCTTAGGCATACCATTCTTACACCAAGCATAAACACCCTCCCCCTTAAAAAACAAAACCATTTTCTTTCCCTTGGCTTCACCATTTCTGGAAATGTTACATCTACCCAAGCCTTTGAGCAGAATATATGCTGCTAATTCAGATTAGATATCAGCCCAAGAGACACTGGCCAATTCCTTTCCGTGCCCCTCCTCCCTCATGCTCCCTGATTGCCTACGCTCATCAAATGCTTGGTACCTGAAAAAGCCTCTCAAAACAGCCCTTCTTGACAGCATCACTGGGTAGAATGTAGGACAGTTCTGTGTTGGTGTCAGAGATGAGGAGGCACGAAGCCACATATTTCTTGATGAACTGCGTGACCCGTACCTCAGAGCAGGGGCTAATGGAAGAGTGGGATAGGGGGCTATGGGTCTGCCCAGAGTCTAAACAAA
>NW_015176007.1:99550-146251 GCF_001447785.1 Gekko japonicus
GCAACGGAGGCTGGGCTACAAGGGGACAGAAGAGAGAACACAAGAAGGAATTAAGTGTACTAAACACAAACAGTCAAAAGGGAAGACAAAGGTACTGAAAAAGGGTAATTAAAACTCTGACAGAGTTGGAGAACCTTCCCAACACAGAAATATGTTTGGGGATGTTTCATTTTATAAATAAAGAGATGAACATAAGACTGCCTCATTCCAAGTGAGACCACTGGGCCATTTAGCTTAGCATTTGTCTACTATCATTGGCCACCAAATGAGAAGGGAGCACTCACTGGAGAAGGCCCTGATGCTGGGAAAGATTGAAGGTCAAAGAAGACGGGGACGGCAAAGGATGAGATGGTTAGACAGTGTCATAGATGCAACAAACATGAAATTGAGCAAACTTCAGAGGACGGCGGAAGACAGGAGGGCCTGGCGGGATATGGTCCATGGGGTCGCGAAGATTCAGACTCCACTGTGCGACTGAACATCAACAACTATCATTGGGTCTTGGCAGTGAAAGGTCTTTAACACCTGCTGTCAGACATCCCTTTTAGCTGAATATAGTGAGGATTGAGCCTGAGACTCCTATATGCAGAGACTGAGACTTTTGCCCTTCCCTATGACTAACAAGGGGAATGATAAGCATTCATAAAATTATTTGTGGGGGCAGAAGATTTTCACCTTTTCTCAGGAGCCATGAAACATTTAGCTGATTTGCAGTAGCTCAGGCTGGTCACAATGCAGACAGCAGTTTTTGAAGGAGGTGGGAGTTAGATTGCTCAGAATCAGGGTCCGTCACTGCCAGCAGCCCCTTCCTGTGGCAAAGACTAGTGGGAGAGAGGCTGGGGCTACCCACTGGTGACTCATTCCAGGTCTGGAAAAGAGATCGGGCAGAGGGGCAGGTCAGGAGCACTGACCTGCATTGGTTCGGGAGTCAGACTGCTTCTTGACCACAGTGAGTTTGTATCCATCACCATAAGTGCTCTTCAGGAAGAGGGGTGAGCCACAGCACTTCAGCTTCCCATGTGAGATAATAGCAATGCGATCCCCAAGGAGGTCAGCCTCATCCATGTGGTGCGTAGAGAGCAGGATGGTCCTCCCTGTCCAAGAAGAGCAGGAAAAGGGGAAGAATGACATCAGGAAGTACACAGCAAAGGTTGGAATGAGCTGCAACTTGAGATGAGGAGCACCTCTGAAAAAGGACTCCAAGGAGAGCTAGATAACTCACACAAGTAGGCAAACCATATAGGGCAGGAGTATGTACAACGCCCCAGGTTTTGCACCAGTCACTATTTGTAGAGCCCTGGGACTTAATTTTCTAGGCTGCACACCTTGTTTGTATTTGAGGATGAGGTCCCAGATGGCTCTCCTTGCATAAGGGTCCACACCAGCCGTAGGTTCGTCCAGGATGACTGCCCGCGATCCCCCAACAAAGGCGATGGCCACTGACAGCTTCCGCTTCATCCCTCCTGAAAGTGTCTGCACCAGTGAGTGGCACTTATGGGTCAGCTCCAGGTCCTCAATCATCCTAGAGGATCACAAACAAGGAGGAGGGGGATCGTTTGGGCTAGCACCAGGAATTTATTCTTTACTTTAAAAAAGTGAATCTCATCTCTGAATTTAAAAATATGTATGTTTTCAAGGTGGCTTACAATATAAACTTTAAAAACAGCAAATGGCAACAACATACAAAAGATCCTTTTTCAGGGACAAGGGGTATGTGCTGTCTATTTATTTGGCTAATTTACTAATTCCCAAACACAGGAAAGCCCAATTTAATGTTCTACCCTCTGTCTTTTTGGAAGGAAGATACCATGGTGTACCGTACCAGGATCAGACATGCCCTTGTGCGAGCGGGGAAGTTGAAACTTTTTTGTTATTTTATGTTTTAGTGCACTTCTTATGGCAATGTTAGATATGATTTCATTACTCTTATCCTTCCAAGCCCTCCCCGCCTGGGGAAATCAAAGGAATCATGTACTTCCCTTCTTTTCTTAGACCGTGAGCTCTGGACTGTGGATAGAGCCCCTAGATTTTGTGAGGCTGCTAGAGTCTATCAGAATTTTGCATTAATTTAATGAATGTATTTGCTATTTTTAATACCATCGATGTAATTTTTTAATGTAAGCGTTGCTGGTATGGCATCTATTTTTGTGCTGGTCTTTGACCATGATAAATAATTCATTCATTCACTCTAAAAACTCCCATTATAATAAATGAAATAGACAAAAAACAGTCAAGCAAAAAACCCCATCACCCTAGCAGCTTACCCAAAGGGGCGAAAACTAAGACATAAAACCAGGGTTGCCAGAAACTGCAGTAGGTAAGAAATGTACAAAGTCCATACACAGACAAGAAATACAAAACAATAGCAAAACCCTAGACAGAAAAGTTTTAACTAGCACCTAAAATTCCACAGCCTTGGTTTGTAAGAAGGCTAGCTGTAGGAAGGAGGCCCCATCTCCCATCACCACCCACCTTTTTTTCCACAGGAGAGGGCACACAGAACAGGGCCTCCAAAGATCAGAGATGCTGAGGAAGCTCATGCTGCATCTAGGGATCTGCAATCATGACTCCTCTTTGAGCACCCCTTGAGGAGGGCACAGCACACAAACCAAGACTGCACTTCCACCCCCAGCCCTCTGTTGGTTCTCTCCTCTTCTCCAATCACTTGGTGGAACCTCTGTGTGGGGCTTCCGAGATGGTCAAGAAGCAGCACAAGCTTTTCTCACACAGTTCTGAGCTTGCTCAAGTAGCTCTGTGCTGACATGGGAACACTTGCACCCATCCCCCAAGGGCGTCCCCCCTTCAAATAATTTCAACCACAGGAAAGAATGAGAAAGGTGCCTACTTATCCATCTCCTTGCGTATCTCCTCTTCTGCCATGCCCTTCAGCTGCGAGTAGAACCACAGGTGCTCCTCCACAGTCAATTTGTCAAAAAGGACATTGTGTTGGGGGCACATGCCCAGGTTCTTGCGGATCTCATCCATCTCTGTCCGGATGTCATGGCCATAAATGGTAGCAGAGCCAGAGGTTGGTGGAAAGAGTCCTGTAAGGATGGACCTGAAGAGGAGGGAAACGAGCGGGGATGACATCAAGTGTGGAGTGATGCCATCAAGAAGAGCCTCTCCTGCTGCCTACAAAGATGTGAGAAATGCGACTTCCTGGTCTCCATGCAGCAATGAGGGGCTGACACATTCAGATACGATCAGGACACCCTGGAATCCACATAGCCTCAATCTGCCATGAAATCTTACATCTTTTTTTAACAGTGGAGTATTTGATTGTAAGTGGGCACCTTCATTATAGTGCTTAGCACACACCCATAATATTAACTGGTTTGAAACCAGTTTGAAACCAGTGAAGACTGTCAATGATTTACCTTCCTTCCACCCCTCTCTCCCATGGAGATCTAAGGAGTGGCTTGAGAGAGTGCTGAGAATGTTTCAGTAGATAACCCCCCTCAGTCCTGTCACAGAAGTACAGTTCCTAGACTTCCCTTAACGGTGGTCATGACAGCTGTACATACTTGAAACTGGCTTAAAACTTGTCGTGTAAATCTACCCTTTGGAGATTGAAGAAACATTTCCAGAAAGTGGAAAGATGCTTTCTATACACCCTCCTACACCCATCCCTTTGATGGTGTGTCTGAATACCTTTCCCCAAGATTCAGGCAACCACCATCAGCTTCCAAAACTTTGCAAGACATGGTCCATATACTCATCTTCTCAGATTAAGTGATAACAAGCTTTCCCAGAAAACATGGAAGCTTTAATGTTTAAGCTGCCAATTATGGTTTTTGCCTGCCTGGTTCCTACTGAAGTATATATGTATGTCCAGTGAAAAACTACTGCTACTGGGGCTCCCCCCCCCTTACCCCTGGTGGTATCTGGCCTGGTCAGCAGCTGTTGAGGGGGAACATGACCCCAGGCTCCTTGACATTTGGTGCTTCTATGCCCTACAGTTGAGTCACTCACATGGTTGTGGTCTTGCCAGCTCCATTGTGGCCCAGGAATGACACCACCTGGTTCTCATACAGGTTGAGGCTCAACTTGTTCAGGGCCAATTTTTTGTCTGTCTTGTAGATTTTGGTCAGTTTGTCCACACAAACAACCAGAGGAAGGTGGGTTGGCTCCTCCTCAATGCCACGAGTCTCCTCTGGACACAGAAGGAATTGAAGTGTACGGGTTATTATTAGTTGTAACAGAGTAGGTAACTGTATACAAAGTCCTCCCTTACAGGAATGCAGTCATAACATCCTGTGACAATGAGTTCCATGGTTACACTGTCTGAAATTTCTCTCTGTTCTGAACTCACTACAATGAGATGCAATGCAGGTTTACAAAATTATGAAAAGTGCAAAGAGAATGCATAGAGCAAAACAATTTAAGTTCTCTTATAATATTAAGACTGTGATGAATGATGATGATCCACATAAAAATTCTAGAGAGTCACCACATAATACTTTCCTAATAGGATGAACCATAGTCTGACAAAATAGCATGATTCTGAGCTCCCACGAGCTCTTAAATCAGGCTTGAATTTCAGTACAGAAGATAAAGAGGAGGGGATATTGAAAGTGAAAAGTAATTTCAATACATGATGAATAAGCCCTTGGTCTGTACCCTGAAGGGTCTTAAAATGGAATACAGGATGTATTGCAGACATAGCTAGATTCTACAGTGCTGTGTGCAAAACAGATTTCAAACTACAGGGATAGAGAAACAAAACAAATAGATGGCCACTCTTAGAGAACAGAAAAGCCAGCAGTGTGTCAGATCTGTCTCCAGCGATAACTGGAACTGGGTCTCATTGTTAGGGCACAGAATAGGGAAAAACATTTGGTAACCTTTACATTAACAAAGCTGAAGATTAGTTTTAGGCAATACCTCTGCCTATGCCTAGTGTAACACTAGAATTTTTTTCCCCATTGCTTAAATGTTACTTTCACCCGTTTGCCTCTCCTTTTCAGATTTTCTTACATTTGCTGCAATTTTTAGCAATTGCTTTTAGGTGGTGATATTGTAAGCTTCCTGAGAATCATTTGTGATTTTTAAAAAAACCCAGGATAGGCATTCCCTAAGCAAACAAAGATAGCTGGCAATAGATTCAGGACACGGGGGAAAGAAAGTATGGTCCACTTATCACTTAGTATCAACTTTTAGGCACCAGGTGAAAACCTTTTATTCTGCACAAGCGTAATATTGATTATGCAGTGCTCTGCATTTTGCTGTGCTCTTTGAACAGTTTATGGAGCTACGGTGGCTCAAGTAGTTAAGACGCTGAACTGCAGGCTGTGGAAGGTCAGTAGTTCAGCAGTTCAAGACCCGGGTGCCGCATGACGGAGTGAGCTCCCGTCTCTAGTTCCAGCTCCTGCCAACCTAGCAGTTCGAAAGCAAGAAATTGCAAGTAGATAAATAGGTACCACTTCGGTGGGAAGGTAACAGTGTTCCGTGCGCCTTGGTGTTTAGTCATGCCGGCCACATGACCACGGAAACATCTTCGGACAGCGCTGGCTCTTCGGCTTTGAAACGGAGATGAGCACCGCAACCCTAGAGTCGGACTCGACTGGCTTTCGAGCAAGGGAACCTTTACCTTTTACCTTTGAACAGTTTGGTGAACATCAAAAAAACTGATGCATGCTCTGATGCTGCTAACTGCTTTCAATCTGCTTTATTTACCCAGGTGTTGGCTAAAGCATTGCTGCTTGACCCTACATTATCAATAACATTTTTCCCGTTAACTATTTTTATGGTACTCCAGTTAAAATATTGGAGTCTTTTTCATTGTTGCATGCTGCTTCAGGCATCTGGGTGTGGAGATGGGGAGACAGAGAAGCAGCTAACAAAGGCCTCAAGTTAAATAAATAATCTACCACAGAACACATAATCAGCTGATGGAATTCACTGCCACAAGATGCAGTGATGGCCATATACTAGACAAATTTACACACAAGGATGGATCTCAGTGGCTAAGTAGAACCTCCATGCTCAGCGGCAGTGTACCTCTGAGTGCCAGACATTAGGGGGCAAACACATGGGGAGGGGTTCTTGGCCTCATAGCTAGAGTGCCGGCATCCAGCTGAACTAAATGGCCATTTGGTCTGATTTGAGCAATGCAACTCTTACAATCCAGATTATCGTTGGAGGAAAGGGCTTTTCTTTTAAAAAACAGTAGTTCTGGAGCAGATAGGGTAATGAACAAAATGTGGTGATATAAAAAATTCATCATCACATGAGGAGTTCTTTCTGAAGAGGAAAATCCATGTGTTTCTAGTTGGTCTTTGTTGTCTTTCTCTGCACTTTCCTGAGTTTTATATTCTCCTTTCCAAGGCCACCAGAACTATGCCACATCCTCCCATCCCTCCCCCATGAGCTCTCCAGCCCCCCACTGCCTCCCTCAGGGCACTGCCACTGCCACTTCTTACCCAGCCTCCTGTTCTCCATGGCACAAGCTTGATCTTCTTCCATGACACTCAAGCGGGTGGTACGTGACCAGGGCCAAGTCCACTCCCAGGTCTCGGTGCGCCCGTTCCCCAGCCAGTAGGATTTCTGGAACGGGAAGTACCAGGGCCGGGGAAGGCCATACATTCCTGAGGAAGGAACAGGAGCTGGTGTGAAATCTGAGCTGGAGTCATGTCACAGCTAAGGGAATGAGGTGTGATCCAGAAGATTCCCTCATCCAAATTTTACCTCTGCCAAGAACTTACTATGTGGTTTTAGGCAAGCATCCACCTCTTTGACTGACACCATTGGAATATGGGCATAATAGTACTGGCCTACATTATTGAGGTGTTGAAGAGATTACAACAAGTTAAGTGTGCAAAGCACTTCAAACTCTGATTTTTTAAAACAAAATGTCAAGAGAGACAGCTGGGTGGTGTGCAAAAATTGTACGTCGAGAAACAGCAACAATGCAACCAGGATTCCCTGTCTTCATGTGTGCTCTGGCTTTTGTTACTTTGGCCCTGACAAACCACTACCTATATCTGATTAAGTTGACTTGGATATGACATGGATATAAACATCTACTTGCTTTGCAACCTCTGGCTAGGAAGAATCACATGTGGATTGACCAGGCAGGTGAATTTGGGGGGAATGAGTCCGCCCTCTTCCTTTCAAACATCAGATGTGTAACAAATGGCTAACACAGCTATCGTGAGCTTGGACAAGCTAGCCCACATTTAATGAACATCTGCCAGGACACCTGAATCAAGAACTACAGCAATCCTTTCTTAGCTATCTATTCCCATTTTTACCCTGCTGCCTCCACAGGATGCTGGACATGTTTCTCCACTCCTCCATTATATCATATTAACCCTATGAAGTTGGTTTGGCTGCCAGTAGATTGGCCAAATCTGCAAACCCACAAGCCACTACTCCTGGGTGTGCAACTTTGAAGCCACAGCATACTTTTAAGCAAAAGATGGACAGCTATGCAAGTCTGGCATACTCACACCCCCATCCCATACCTACCTGGATGCACAGCCTCGATGTACCAAGTCAGTATCCCGTAGACCACAGCATCAATAATCAACATCATCATTGATAGGAGAAGGTTGAAGTCATCCCCCTCCACAGGCGACTGGCTGAAGGTGTGCCACTGAATGCCCACGCCTGCCACCTCGTACAAGGCAAAGTACTTGGAGCCCAGCCCAAAGGCTGTGGTGGACATGAGGGACTGGGGAAAAGAGGGCCACAGAAAGTCAGGTGGTGTCATCTCAGCCACAAAGTACAGCATGGGTTCTCCCTACTCCAGACTATATACAAACAGCAAAAAATCTATATCAAGAAGAAATTAGTTTTGCAAAGTTAGGCACATACTTGCAGAAGCTATCCAGGGTGCTGAACACTGCCATGTCCTGGCTAGTGGAGATACAGTTGAGCCCACCTCTCTTGCTTTTGAGATTTTACCACCCATCATGGCATCCACATTTTCAGCAGCTTCATCGTACAGTATAGAAAAGTGGCTTGAAAAGGGTTCTTCTTAGGAACCAGAATCTCTGCATTTGCTACCAAATTCTGTGCTCACAAGTTACATTATTGAGAAAAACAATCAAAAGGAAGGAGGAAGGCCCCCATTTACTCACAGCTATGCACTTCTCAAAGGCTGTGATCTTGTCATGGGCCACTTCCTCCCGGATGGCAACGTACATGTAAGGGACATAGCTGAGGAAGTAGATGATGCCTCCACAGGCAGAGGCCAGCTTGGCTTTGGAATAGAGCACGGACACCAGGAAACTGAGAGAAACAAAGCAAAAATAACACAAACCCACATTCTTGCAACAAGAGGGAAAACGAGTACAACCCCTTCTCAAAGTGAATGTATTCTGCGGGCTAAGACTCCAAGACCTTCCCCAACAGGCGCCCCCCCCTTTACATACAACAAGGTCAGAGGCAATGCAAAGTATTTCTAAGATTGCCTGTTCTTCCTCTTCTAGGTTAAGGACGTGCCCCTTCTGGGTGCCTTGCCAGAGGGCCCTTTAAATCCTGGGGCTGTTGGCACTGTCCCAGAGTGCACACAATTCCCTCCAAGGCAGGCTTCTGAGCCACAAGCCAAGGCTGAAAGACCCCAGATTCCAGGCTAAGGAAATGCAGAGGTGTGGGTAAAGTGTTCAGATTAAGCAAATATATGTCAGACAAATTGGACAAAGCAACTCAGGCTATTTCCCACTGAAGTGGTAAACTTATGTCTGGGTTAGGTTGTGTTAAACTATGCTGCAGGTGGGGGCTTGGAATCCAATACTTCTTCACTCAAAAGAAAATCCCCTCACACAAGAAACTAGTATGTCAGGGAGGAGGAGGTGATCTAGAATAAGGCTTGCCAGACGCAGGGGATTTTATTAAGAAGCGTTCAGTGTTGTGAGCCCCAACCTACAGCCCGAGGAGACTCAACACAAACACAGGCTGGCTACTCCTATGAGAACGAAGAGAAAGAGAGAGCTGTGAACTAGCAGATTCCCCCATTCAATTCTCATTGCTGGCACAGACAAGGCGGCCCTCTGCAAGCCACTCTTCACCATTTAGCGGATTTTATGTTTTTGTTTTTAAATCATCTTGTTATTTGATTGCGTACACTGCTTGGGAGAAAGAGGGATGTTTGTCCAAAATACAGGACAGTAATGTTTTAAAATTAAAATAGCCCCCATTCACAGTACGGTGATACCACCACATTACAGAGAATGTTCGGAAAGTGCTCGGAACGCACAAGATGAATCCTGATTGTGCTGCTCTCCCATTCCCTTGCCTCCGTTCTGTGGCCGCCTATGCAGTCCCCTCCCCAACTCACCAAAACATGATGGTGGCCACTGCGTAGATGGCAAGGAAGAGCCAAATGATGAAGACATCGCTGTGCATCAGGACCTTTCCATACTTGAGGATGGCAGTGAGCGCCGTGACCGAGATGGAGAGCTGGACAAAACCCGTGATGAACCAGGCCACCCAGTGCACAGCATTGTTGAGACCCATCATTTTCATCACCTGTCAGGAGAGACGGGCACGGAGTAAGCCCAACATTCCCATCTCTATGACATTTTAAGGGAGCTCTCTTTAACCCTCATGCTTTTTCATAAAACAACTTTAAGCTGCAATGTGGAGGAAGACACAGATCTATACTTTTGTCCTTTCACACTTCCTTGGGGGTGCTTGAGGTGGAGCACATTGTTCCCTCTCTCCCCATTTTATCACAACAGCCCTGTGAGGAAAAGACCAGAATGAGAGAAGGATTGGACCAAGAGTATCCTATCAGCTTCATGGCAGTGTGGGGGCTTGAACACATTTTCCTGAATCCTAATAGCGTTCATATAAAATTATTTGTGCAAGGAAAATGGGATTTACTGAAGATTTCAGCCACATTACTGCAGTCACACATTTACCTTCAAGTAGTCCCTGGCTCAAATCTCACCTGGGATATCAATTTGAAAAATCAGCTTACCTGAGGCCCTCTCTCTCAGCCCCAGGCCCCAGCCACCCCATGGCTATAATATGAGGATAGCAAGACTAAATTACCTTACAGGATTTTCATTTCATTTAGACAATGTATATTTCACCATAGAAGATATTAAACCAACCAATTCAAATATGGAATAAAGATCAATTAAAAGTCTGGGCAAACAAGAACGGTTTGATCTCAACAAAGCAGGTGCCGGGCAAGCCCTGAGGGCATGTCAGATGTGGTGTCGCCACTGCGGATGCCTAGCTGCCACTCATCCACATGGCTAGAGAGCACAGGCAGCAGGATTTGAGACATAGATCTTGACTAGCAAGCAAGACAACACATCAGGCGACTCTTCAAGTGGCCCGGCCACATAAACACATGAAGCTGCCTTCTTTTGAGTCTGATGGCTGGTCTATCAAAATCAGTATTGTCTAACCTGACTGATGGTGGCTTTCCAGCATCTGAGGTTAGGGGTCTTTCGCACCATCTATCTGATCCTTTTAACTGGAGGTGCTGGGAATTGAACCTGGGACCTTCTGCATGCAAGCCAAATGCTACACTGCTGAGCCACAATTCCAAGCTGATCAGGGCTTTAAAAAGTAAATTATGAATAGTGCCCTGATTGTTCCATGGGCAGCCAGAACTGTGCACACAAAGCGCTTTGAAAATCTCAAAGTATATTCCTCTTCCTCCTGCAAGGCGACTCTCACACTCTGAGTCAGGCAGAGGCAAAACGTGTGGGCTGGAGTATTTTGTTCACAGCTCAGCACTGCTTCACCATCCCCAGGGAAGTGCTGCCTATATCTAAGCTATTAAACAGCCATTTGTTGTATTGATCCACCAGCATTCGTGGCCAGCCATCCCCGTTCCCTGCTCTAGGCCAATTCTTCTCCCAATGACTGCCGGTTAACTAGAGACTGAATGTCATTGTCTCATGTGGGGCTGAGGTTGCAGCCTTCATAAAAATAGATTTCCTTTGAAAAAAAAAAACAGATGAGTCTTTCCATCAGCTGCATACAGCCTACCTGGATTCCAGGGCCAGAGACAGACAGTATGTTTTTTTGATAGCTAAACATGCTCTGAGAGGGGGTTTGCTGCTCGAGGTGTACAGTAGGAGTATGCATTACGAAATTCCCAAACCGAAAATATACATGGAAATTGCTAGTTCAAGTGGTTACAGTGATGGCAAACACAGAGTTTTCAGTGGAAAGGTTAAAAAAGAAATACTGTCAGTCACTCGTGGTGACAGTAGGAAAATGAAATGAATGCAGGCAGGTTTACTTTTTTTTAAATGCTGGTGGCTGGAGCTATTTTCCCAATAGGAATCAGTGGAGGAAACTACAGCTGCACTGAGTGGAACCTACTTTATGGGTCTATAAACTCAAACCCCTTGGCCCTATTCACTTAAACCTTTGGGGTGGAGTTATTTAGATTAGACTACATTCTGTGCAAATTTGGTGCCATTATTTTTATAAACAGCTGCCCTGGGCTCTCCAACAGATTCCCCCCGAACGTAATAACCCCCAAAGCACCATAATCTGAAAAACCACATGGATTTGAACCCCAAACTGGGAATGTCCTACATGAACATAAGCAATTATGGGGGAAAATTCTTCTCTAAACACGAAAGTATAACAAGTTTTTTCATAGCACATACCCTTAAAGCGTAGAGCATCATCAAATTAAGCACTAGGAATATATGGAGATATCGAGCACAATAATTTTTTTAATGTATTGCTGCATCGATCTTCCAATTCATACTGTAATTCTTCCCTGTTCAAGTTCCACTAATTGTATTATGGTTTCAAGACACTGCTGACCAGGCTAGATAATCCTGAGCTAGATGCACCGAAAGCCTGAGTTTGTATAAGTACTTTGAATCAGGTCCAAAAACTAACTGGCCATCAGCACAGATGAATCTAGATGAGTGAAACATGCCTCTGGGCAACTTGCTCCTGTGAGTAATCTGGAGGGCTGGATTGCAGAGCAGCTACAGTGTCCAAACATGCTCCAAAGACAACCCCAAGCACAACTGTATGGAATCTTTTCCACTGATGTAATCCATTGGAACAGCTTATAATTTAACTCTTACCGAGATAGGCTGCAAGCTAAAAGCTCTACAAGGATGCTGTATGCAGAGGACTTCCCCCTGATACAGTTTTATGTGCAGCTCATCTCGTAGTCTTTGCATAGATCAGCACCGGGAGGAAGCCCTCTTGGCAGCCGGCATGCTCTGTCAACTCCCTTCCTTCCCTTAGCCAACAGAGGCACATACTCAGAGATTTACAGCCAGCCCTGCCTGGCTCAATGCCCCCGCCAGTTCATCATGCTCTCGTTAAGTGGCAGCCTAGGGAGCCCAAAAGGAGTGTGGGTGGTGCCAGCATCAAGGAACAGAAATGCAAAGGAGGCTGGCAGGAAAGGAGAGCCCTTGCCAGGAATACCAGCAGACCATGGATTCTTTGCAGGGCAGTGTAGTCATTTCGCAGAGAGGAACGACACAGTTAAGACTGTTAAGGAGACAGAATGATTTTGGTAACAGAGTGATGTTAAGGAGGAGGGCAGAGGCATGACTAGAGATGATCAGAGGAGGCAGAAATTGCCACTGACAAAGACTGCCACAGGAAAAAAAGATTAAGGACAGGGATTCACCAAAGACAGGTATAAAAGAACAACTGTATAGGGTTCATCTTCAGAAGTAGGGCATACCTCCAACACCGGATGCCTTTTTCAGAGATGGCACAGAGGTTGTGAAAATCCCTCCCTAAACATGTCTGCCCCTTCCAAATGCTTTTGTTTTTCCGTAGATGACCGCTGGTTAGAGTTGGTTTTATTCCTCTGAATGATTTCAGTTGTTTAAAACATGGACACCCTGCCTTATCTCTTTGCACTTAAGACAGCTAACAATGTAGTAGCAAGTAATAAGGACAGAGATCACCATTTAGGGACCTATCCTGAATGGGTCTACACACAAGTAAGTCCCATTCTGTTTAATGGGACGGTGTTCCTAGGACTGCACAGGAAGTCCATTAACAAAGGTTTTAAAAGGACAGATGAAAAACACACCAAAATGGTTCTTGATTTTTTTGTAACTATATTATCAACTTTATAGGGTGGTGATGGCACTTACACAACATATGATTAGCTCTGTGGCATTTAGTGTGTGTTGTTTAGTGTTACTAGAGATCTGCCTCTTAAACCCTGTTCTGTGCCCCTGCCTTCAGAGGCAGGTGGCCACCAGAGACAGGGCATTTTCTGTGGTGGCACCTCAACTTCGAAATACAATCACTTTAATAAACCTTTAATAGCATATACAACATTAAAATCAGAAACAGAAAGTGACACAGTCAAGTAAAAAACTGGAATAATTATAAAATCATGAAACGGAGTTTCCCAAATTTTTCACTCTTATCACATCAAATAAAAAATTAGCCACTGCCACTGTAATCTCTGCTGTTGTATCATTCCATAGAATTTGACATTTTCTTTCATTAGAAAGGTGATATTTACCATGCAACCAAAAGTTTAACCATTTTCCCCTAGCAGATACATGCAATGAACAGTCCAGCAGTATGTGCTCAATTGAATCAAGAGAGCTTGAACCACAGTCACATCTCCGTTCATACTTAGGAATATTATGAAACCTACCATACAGTAGTTTTGATGGAAAGGCATTTACTCGAGCAAGGGAGAAAGCTCTTCGATGGCTAGGGCTATCCAAATTATACAAATACTGGGGAATACATCCCACATCATTCTTAAGATTTAATGAAGCTGAAGAGCAGACAGGGGGATGAAAGGGCTGCAGTTTTTGAAACTCAATATCTAAAAGCCTCTGTTTGATTGTATTAAAAATATACACTTCAGAGGAGAAAGCTAACTCCTCCAAGGAGAGGCCCAAAGATGTTATTTTGGATCGAATATTCAAGTCCCAAGAGGTACTATGAATTTCCTTTAACAGAAAGGACAAAAGCGAACCATCTTCCATGTTAAAATACAATTTAAGCCAGTAACGGACCGTTAACACCCATGTCTTGGTTTCAATCAAATTAAGTCCTAATTCACAGCACAATGCATGGTAAGAAACACAGTTTGGGAAACCCATAATTTGTCTAAAAAAGGATGATTGAATTGATTCAACTTCACAGTTAAAAGCACTGAACCATATAGGAACACCATAGAGAACTTGAGCTAAAATTTTAGTATTAAAAACTTTAATGGCGGCAGGCACAAACTTCGAAATACCCTCCCCCTTGAGGCTTGCCTGTCTCCTACTTTACTCTCCTTTAAGCACCAGGCTAATACACGGCTTTCTACCTAGGGTTTTAATTTAGAGGTGTTATCTTATCAGCTCGTTTTATATGTATATATACTGTGTTTTTTAATTATAAGCTGCCTCAACCAGGACTCTGAAGGGATGGTATAAAAATATTCTCAATAAATAAATACAAACCCATCTGAACATAAGAACATAAGAGACGCCAATGTTGGATCAGGCCAAAGGCC
This sequence comes from Gekko japonicus, assembly GCF_001447785.1. NCBI lineage: Eukaryota > Metazoa > Chordata > Lepidosauria > Squamata > Gekkonidae > Gekko > Gekko japonicus. Next base: position 113,985 of record NW_015176007.1, read on the forward strand.
CATCCAGTCCAACACTCTGTATCACACAGTGGCCAGAAATACCAGTGCCATCAGGAGGTCCACCAGTGGGGGCAGGACATTAGAAGCCCTCTGAAGCCGTCCATGCTTGTAGCCGCCACCACTTCCTGTGGCAGTGAATTCCAAGTGTTAATCACTCTTTGGGTGAAGAAGTACTTCCTTTTATCCGTTCTAACCCGACCGCTCAGCAATTTCATGGAGTGCCCACGGGTTCTTGTATTGTGAGAAAGGGAGAAAAGTACCTCTTTCTCTACCTGCTCTTTCCCATGCATAATCTTATAAACCTCAATCATGTCTCCCCTCAGTCGTCATTTCTCCATGCTAAAGAGCCCTAAGCGCTTTAACCTTTCCTCATAGGGAAAGTGTTCCAACCCTTTTATCATTCGAGTTGCCCTTTTCTGCACTTTTTCCAATGCTATAATATCCTTTTTAAGGTGTGGTGACCAGAACTGCACACAGTATTCCAAATGAGGTCGCACCATTGATTTATATAGGGGCATTATGATATTGGCTGATCTGTTTTCAATACCCTTCCTAATAATCCCCAGCATAGCATTGGCCTTCTTTATTGCAGTCACACACTGTCTCGACATTTTCAGTGAGTTATCTACTACAACTCCAAGATCTCTCTCTGCCAGTTCACGTTCAGACCCCAACAATGTGTATTTATATTTAGGATTTTTGGCTCCAATGTGCATCGTCTTGCACTTGGCCACACTGAACCCCATTTGCCATGTTGACGCCCACTTGCCCATCTTTGACAGATCCCTTTGGAGTGCCTCACAATCCTCACTGGTTTTCACCACCCTGAACAACTTCGTATCATCTGCAAATTTAGCCACTTCACTGCTTACTCCCAACTCCAAATCATTAATGAACAAGTTAAAAAGCAGTGGACCAAGTACTGATCCCTGCGGTACCCCACTGCTTACCACCCTCTGCTTACCTGGATCAAAAAGGGGACTAGGAATACTAATTGCTCTGCCACACCCACTCTCCCCCCATCCTGCAAGCATCTCCAGACAACGTACAAGTGATTTTCCTCTAGAAAATAAGGAAGGGTTACCCAGAAAGCGGGACATGAGTCTCAGGCCTTTGGAAAAGAACAGAATCCATCAACCCCCTTTTCCCACCACAGACCCAGGCAGTGGTCCCACCTCTTTCAAGCGGTGCTCCTTCTCTGCCACAATGTGCTGGATCATCATTGCCACCGAATAGACCCAAGAAATGACCATGCAGAGGGGCATCATGTGCTCAATGACAAATAGGAAGCTGGGGAGAGAAAGAAGTATACTACTACTTACAGCAACAGAAACAATCCTTTGAATTCACTGCTACATGAAGCACTCTATGGAGGAGCTGCAGCTCGCCACAGTCTGTAGACAACCAAAGCTTGCTATGCAACGCGGCAATGGGAGGTACTGGTCTTGAGAAGAGGAGGTTTGGGAAGGGAGTAGCAGCTTTGGCCTGCGATACCACCCCTGCCTTGCTCCTGCCTCCTCTTCCACGTCTTCTGTGTCGACCTCACCCAGGAGCCAGAGCAGGCTTTCCTTCCTTGATCTCCCAGGAGTCTCTAAACGCAAGGCAAAGCAGGGGCTAAACAGGGCTTCCCAAACTCTCAGGAGACTCCTCTTGTGTGAATCTGGGAAGCCGTATTTGGGAGGTGGGTTTCCCTACTGTGTGTTAAAGGCATTTGGGGACAAAAGGATAAAAGAGACTTTAGGTGTTCCAGGTGCAAGGCAGCATTGGGCCAGGAGAGGCAAGGGATGGTGGCAAGGGGCAGCAGCCTCAGGTGTGGGCACCTGTTGTTAAAACTGCCACCAAGGATGGCATACTCCCCTGGTTTTTGAAGGGATGATAAAGTAATAACGAAGCATTTACTTGTAAGTTTGGGTGATCAAAGGCTTCCTGAATGCTACACGGCTGTAATTCTTGGCTGGTGGGAAGAGGGGTATTTGAAACTGGCAGTGCCTACAGCCACTTAATGAGCTTGTTAACCAAGGTATGCGATCTGAACTAGGGATTTCCCAGATTACAGTTCATTCTCTTAGCCACTGTGATGTAGTAGCCAGACTGTCAGACTAGCATCTGGAAGACCTAGATTTGAATCCCCACACTACCGGGAAAGCTTGCTGAATGATCTCGGCCGATCACATACTCTTTCTTTCACTAGGTTGTAGAAAGGATAAAATGCTGAATGTTGAAGCTCTCTACCAAAGCCTTAATTTGCTTGTTTTTTACTTGTCTTTTTTGCTTTTCTTTGTTATTATGGGTATACTGTAGGTTGTTTTTGTATACGGGGAGTGGGGTGTGTACTTGATGTTTATGTCTGGTTGGGTTTTGTTTTTTTTTACATATATATTTAAATAAAAAATTATTTGCAAAAAAAAGAGAGGATAAAATGGAGGAGAGGAGAAAGATGTGAGCCACTTTGGGTCCCCACGGGGGAGAAAGGGTAGAGTAAAAGGGAAGTAAATAATAAATTAGCCCCTTCCATCACCCTCAGCTGCTACTGGAGGATACACTCTAACGTTCTCCCCTGGGTTCTGGGAATAGTGGCTGAAAATGAGAAAAAGCCACAGTTGCAGGCTTTGGAACAAAAGGCTCTCCACAGGGTCCAAAGAAGTCCTGTGTCCTGGAACGTCTCATGCAGAGAAGTACTCACTCATCCCGGGTGTAGCATGGATATGGAAACATCTGCACATAGTTGCCGGGTTCCACCACGTCATGTCCTACAAAGGTGTTGATGATGGCTCGGTCCATCATATCTTTGGGGGGGGGGGAAGAGAGGTAAATGGAGGAGGGTAAATACAAAAACTGCCACTACGATGCTCATTGCATCTGTCACAGTTATTAAACAACACATTCTTAAATTTCTGTAAAGACCTGAAACTGGGGACTAATAGCAGGATCCAGGTGCCTTCTTCTCTGTACCACATACTTTGCCAGAAAAAAGAATTGGCAGCCAGCATCCCTGCTGCTCTTCAGCACCGTCACTGCAGATGGCTGTAGTGTAGTATTGCAGCTAAACTATTCAGCAAGGACTAGCTGACTCAAGGAATCAACAGGATTCCACCTGATCCTACAAAGCTTCCTACTTTAAACGGACTTCTCAGTCATTGCCCAAGTACATTCCATCACTACATTTGTCCTCTGAGGCTGTGATCCCACAGAACTATAAATATCCATAAACCATGCACACAAATGAAGGTTTTTTTCTGATCTCCACTGCATTTATTATATACTGTGAAGAGCAGTGTGCCTCTTCATCTTTACTGAAAATGAGCCTGCTTCCTCAGCAGGCCAAGTGTGGAACTTGGGGTCAATAAGTGCAAACCTACAGTAATTTTAAACAAGCTACACTTAGAGAATATAATCTTGTGAACAATGTACAGGAAGGAGGAAAATAAGATCTAGCACCAGTTCCCACTTTCGGGGTCAAAGAAGGAGTCTCTTGACAACAGAGAGGCTAGTATATGCTCACCCTGGATCCAGACAAATCCATAGAGGAAGTAGAAGCGGCCCCCGGTGTTTGGGCCCGGCCGCCAATAAGCCCGGCGGATCTCATTGGTCTTTTCTGTAAAGCTAGAATTTTGCCGGATCTTGTACATGACGTGGGGAGGGAGGGTACCATCTTTGTTGGTTTGGAAGATCACACCTTTGTTGGGGTGCAGGTGGGAAAGGAAAAATAATACATAATGAGGCGTACAAATAAATAAATGAAACAGCAGGTTGCCCTACGCACACGGCACATATGTTGACCAGAACAGCTTCCTAAAAATGTGATTAAATACAAAAACTTCCTTATGGTTGCAAAATGAACTTTAGATTACATCAACAATGGATGGTGTAATGGGGCAGTGTGCACATCACAAAGTTGCAGGAGAACAGAATGGGGTAAAGGGCACTCAAATCTCAGCTGTCATCTTTAAGAAGCTTGATATCCTTGTGGATACCAAGATATGCTTGAAAGTTATAAGCAATTTCTAGAGAAATATCACAGCGTATTTCTGCAGAAGGTATAAAACATCTTCAACCAGCTTTCTGATGGGGGGGGGGAGGAGATTTACCGACATGAGTTACCGGGCTACTTTGCAATATATTGTGATACTAGTTGTACAGATTTTTATTGTTGAATTTATTGTTGGAGGGTATTATTGATCATGTTCTTGACAATTAAAAAAAGACAAACTATGGTCAGACAACTGTAAACCTGCCTTGAGCTCAGAAAAGGCAGCATAAAAATATATTAAATAAAGAAATCTATGCAAAGTAGATAGCTCCAGAGGGTAGCCATGTTTGGGTGCAGAACAGCTAGATTCCAGTGCAGTAGTGCCTTAGAGACAAACAAGATCTTAGGGGTACAAGCTTTCCAGAGTCAAACTTCCCTTAAACTCTCTGACAGAGGGAGCTTTGATTCTTGAAAGCTTACAGCCAAAAAAAATCTTGTTGGTTTCTACTGGACTCTAATCTAGCTATGCAAAGTAGTATCTGGCATAACGGTCACACACAGGCCTGGGCATAAGGTATGGAATAGCAGGTTAGGAGAGGAAGACTCCATTCCTCCTTAACTGAACAACACAAAAGAAGCACAAAAAGGAAGAGATGCAAGAAGAGAAGAAAAGATTGGATTTATACCCCGCCCTTCACTTGGAGTCTCAGAGCGGCTTACAAACTCCTTTCCCTTCCCCCTCCCCACAACAGACACCCTGTGAGGTGGGTGGGGCTGAGAGAACTCTGACACAAACTGCTCTTTTTCAAGGACAGCTGTGCCAGAGCTTGTGACTGACCCAAGGTCACATCATCAGGTGCAAGTGGAGGAGTGGGGAATCAAACCTGGTTCTCCCAGATTAGAGTCGGCGCACTTAACCACTGCACCAAACTGGCTCTCAGATGCAAGCCAAAGACATGCCAGCCAGTCACTGTGGGAAGGGAAAGGATTTTATTTTTATTTATTTTAATTCAATTTATACCCCGCCCTCCCCGCAATGCTAAAATAGGAGTCTTACTTGCAAACACTGTGACGTTATCTTGGTAGGCTTGGTTCAGTGTGTAGTTGACAATGCTCTCCTCATCTGGAAAACCCTTGAAAATATCCACGCTGACCTAGTAGCAGGGATGGAGATTATGTTAATGCTGACCTCATAATGTATGGAAATCACTTCTCATCTCAGGTGGTAGTTTCTCTCTGACAGGGAGAACCTACTTCTCCTTGCAACAATCTGAAGCACCTTTTTGCATTGGAGCCACTAGCACTACCCTTGGGATAGGAACAGCAAAGCACCCAGGTCAGAGCCAGACAAGGGGCACCCACCTTGGACATGAATTGGATCCAGCCACAAGCAGCATTATCAATGGTGTCCAGCTGCTGCAGAAGAGCACTGGTGTTGGGCAAGGAGAAGTTGCTGTCCAGGAAGCTTTGGAGCAGGTCACTGTCTGAAACATTCAGGATTTCGGGGTGTTTGTTGAGATCTGCAGAAACCTGTGTGCAACAAGAAAATGGCAGGTGGGGTGGTGATGAGCAGTCTCTCTCTCTCTCACACACACATCTACACAGCCCTCCTGGATCAGACCAAAAGCCCCTCTAGTACAATCTCCTGTTTTGGTGGTTGCCAGAAGGCCTGCCTACAATCAGGCCATGAAAGGCAAAGCCTCCCCTTGTTGTTGTCTCCCAGCAATTGGCAATCAGAAATATATTACCCCTGAACAGGGCTATTTTTGGGCAGGAACGCACAGGAACGGAGTTCCGGCTGGCTTCAGAGTTGACCACGCCCACTACAGCCAAATCCTCTGAGGGAAGGCCTGGAGAGCGACCTCTGACGACTCTGAGGTGGGCGGGCCAGGGGGGCCCTGGAAGGATCGAGGAGGCATTTAAATGCCTCCCCCAGCCTGTCCAAGGGCCGGTTTGCCCGGGCTCCCCAAGGGAAGGCATGGGGGTGTGGCCTAATATGTCAATGAACTGTGCTGTCAGGGGTGTGGCCTAATATGCTAATGAATTTCTTCTGTTGGGTGTGGTCTATTATGCTAATGAGTTCCTGCTGGGGGTTTTCTACAAAAAAAGCCCTGCCCCTGAACATGGAGGTGCCAGTTAACTATCATGGATAATAGCACTATAGACATTGATGAATTTGTTTAATCGCCTTTTAAAGGCCTCCAAAATAGTGGTCGTGATAACTTGTAGGCCTGCCTGTGGCCACATCCCTGCAGTGTATTTCAGGCATATAAATGCTTTTCAGATAGTATAGAGAAAAAACCTGCAAGCCATAGCGGAGGCAGAGGGACTCATCGTTTCTATAATGTGCCACAGAACTGAAAACCTGTACCAGAACCTGAATCGTGCCACTTCTGAACTGTTTTGCGCTCTAGTTTACGTTAAAAACTTCTAGCACCTAGTGAGTATAGCTATGGGAGTAGCTCACTTCCGCCTGTTCTGACATTTCCCAGGGAGGGGGGCGCACTTCAAGATGCTGCCACTGTACCTGCTGCAACCAGCGTATCCGCTGCTGGAGTCTGCCCTCCTCCAGGAAGCTACGGATCTCTGCCGAGATGTTCAGCCAGACCTGGGCATAGCGAGTCACATTCCCGACAAAGGCAAAAGTCTCATTTGCCTGCAGCGAGAAAAAAATAAAAACACACTGAGTCAAATAAGAAGGGGACACAGTGGTGGTTTTTAAAAACCACTCCCAAATTCATTCCACTGACAGGTTAAAGAAGTAGCACATATTTTGTGTTTCTGAATACAAAACTTCCTTAGGGGATCAAACTAAAAGGCCTACGTAGTGCTTCGCTTCCCCAACCTTCGTGCCTTGTTTGTGAATCAGCCAGATGTCTTGGTTTACCAGTATCTAGTACTTAGAGGTACACTGCCTCTGCACATAGAAGCTCCATTCAGTTATCATTGTTGATGGCTGTTGAATTCTTTTCAGAAGACATTGAAGCCAGTGACCATTCAGTGAGCTCCATCATAAAAAATTACGTTTTCACAAAGACAAGAATATTTACTGGGGAGCAGCAATAGGTGGGCCGCAAAAAACACCCCAATGTTCAAGGTTCAGTGCTAGATGAGATGTTTCCTGTTCACTTAGCCTCAAACCACATCAGTACGGGAAATCAAACAAGTGCACCAAGACTTCCAATGTCAAGGCAAGTGGGACGATATCAATGTAGTCCAGGGGGCCAACGTTTCACTCAAAGGGAGAATCACTTAATGATTTCTTCTTCCCCTTCCCCCTCCATCCCTGCTGCTGCCACATGGGTCCCCATCGTAGTCCATGCCCTTAAGCCACATTCTGACACTGTACCTTCAGGATGACTTTATCCACCTCGGTACCAACAGGAGCATAGAGGATCTTGGGATTGCTTGTCATGAGGTGAACAAGGAGCCCTAAGTTCCGCTGCTCTTTGCTGGTGAACCCCAGTGAGCTCATGTTCCCCTGCTTCAAGGCCTCTGGCTCAATGGTCCTGCACAGGGGAGAACCATAAACACAGACATCCCTTTACTGTGAAGTAGCATTGCCACTCAGGGTTCTTACAAATGCCTCCCTGAAGGGGGAATGGAGGCAAGGACATGAGAAGATCAACATTATAAAAATACAGCTACTGAAAACTGGTGTGTTGTGCATTGATGGTCAGAGATTTAGGAGAAGGAGGAGAAGAGACCTGTGCTTTATTTATTTCAGATTATTTTTATCCTTCTTTTCTTCTAATACACAGAGCTCAAAGTGGCTTTCAAAAAAATATTAAAACCAGCATTCAGCATTACAAAGTGTTAATAAAATGAAATAGCTCCTTGATAGCCCACCATAAATGTCATGTCCCGTCCCCCTGGCCAGCAAAATCTCAACAGCAGGCCTGCAAACCTTACCGGTTGTTGCCGCAAAGGATGGGCTGCAACCCTGCCCACAGCTGGACAAAGGCTGAGCACTGCCCTTGGGGGTTCTCCGAGGGTGGGTCACTCTCGGTTTTACCCTCCTCTGCGCTGGAATTAGTGCTGGAGGTGAAATTCCCTCCAGAGCCAGTGCTGTTCGAGGGAGTGGGAGGAGCTTTGGTGGAGCATGCTCCCTTGGGAAGCAGTTTGGCCAGTGCTGAGAGGATGTCCACGTCCTTCAGGACCTTCTCCATCGCCATTAGGTCTTCCAGCAGAGCATGGAGGCGACGTCGAGCAGCTGTACTGTTCACCTCATCAAGCTTCAGCTGTGGGTCAAGACAATGGGAAGAATTCATGTCACGATATTGTGGCCTTTCAAAGGAGCAACCTCACTACCTCCTGCCCTCTCCCCACAAAAGAAATTAGCCGGGCTACACTGGTTCCTCTCCTGGAATAGACCTCACCCCCAGGCCAGTGTTCCTCAGAAAGAACCAAAACTGAAGACATTCAATTCCCTGCTTCTTCAGCAGCTAGTGCCCAGGTGGTGTACTGCTCCACTATATGGAGGTTCCAGAAAGTTATCTTGTCTAAAAGTCAAAGGATTGCATCCATTCCACAAAAGATCTAGGCAGATCAAAACTACTGATCTACAGAATTTCCTGCTACAAAATGTAAGTTGTGGCCACTACCATAGGTGGATTTCAGAGTCGGTTAGACAAATCCATGGGTAGAGAGAGTGCTGCCTATTAGCCATAACAGACAAAAGGAGCATCTACGTTTAGAGACATTGCTCGGGACAGCAGTGGAGGAGGGGGATTGCCTTCATTTCCTGCTTGGGGCTTCTGGATGGCCGCTGTGGGAAAGATGATACCAAACCAGATGGACCTTTGATCTGATCCATCAGGACTTTCTTTTGTTCTTACAAACCCATTAGCAATTATTAGCTCTAATAGCTAAATGGAACCTTCACGCACAGAAACAGCCACATACTGGGGACAAACTGAAAAGAAAGACAGTGCTCTCACTCTGTAAATGCATAGTGATAAAAGCAACATGCAAATGGCCACCAGATGGGGAAAAACTATAGCAGATCATGCTTATATGTAGCTATCACCTTCTCACAATGTGCACTGGTGAGCAGGCACCTTTTTGCCATCAAGTTACAGGTGACTTACGGCAACTCTATAGGGTTTTCAAGGCAAGAGATGTTCAGAGGTGGTTTGCCATTGCCTGCCTCCACATCACAACCTTTGTATTCCTTGGAGGCCTCTCATCCAAATACTAGCCCGGGTCGACCCTGCTTAGCTTCTGAGATCTGATGAGATCGGGCTAGCCTGGGCTATCCAGGTCAGGGTGAGCAGGCTCCCCATTAGAAGGCAATATCGCACCAGGGAATGAAGTGGCTCCAGGAAATCAAGGACACGATTCCCCAGTTCTTTGGGGCTCAGCAAAGAAGTAACCCCACCACAAAGCAGGTGGACAACTATCGCTCTAGGTGCCAAGAAACAAAATTTCACTGACTGCCAAATGAGCAGCTGGTACAGGCGGGCACACACCAGGCTGTCCTCACTGTCACCAGCTCAGCATCCCTCCTGCTCTGTCTTCATCTTCGTGCACTCACCTGATTGATGATCTTACGAGCATCTAGCTGTTCCTTCAGCTCAGTGGCTAGCTGGCTGAAGTAGTCCTTGCGCAGGCTAGCAGTCTTGTTGCAGACAGCCACCTGGTATGCTCGCAGGACAGGGCGTTGGCTTTCTGGGACCATCAAGATGTGTTTGAGCTCATCCTGGCTCTGCCTGCAAGTGAGTCTCTCCAGCACAGAAGGCGTGAAAAGGATGTTCTGGGAAGTAACAAAATTAGAGCATCATTTATCTTCAGGCTGGGGGAAAGCCCTAATACAGTGGAAAACAGCTCAGGGTATCCCAGGCTCGATTCTGAGCATATGGAATTCATAGACCTCCTAATGACATCAACAGGAACATGTCAGGATTATGGATGCCCCTACTTTTTGCAGAAGCAGACAGCAACAAGCAAGGCAGAGAGAATGGGATAAGATTCCTTTCTCTCCTCAGTATCTCAGCTGCTGTGACCACTGCATTCTGGAAAAAGTAGTTCCAGAATGTCATTTAACCCTCAGGCATCCTCAGTACTACATTTCCCAGGGTGCACCAGGCACTATGAACATCATGGTACTCAGGCAGGGGAGAGAAGAGGAGGACAAAAAGAAAGAAGAGCAGAGAGAATCTTCATTCCTGCCCGCCAGCAGCCTGTCACTGCATACTGCATCAATAGGTAAGCTGGAGAGGCAATTCTTCTCAGGCTTGGATGTACTGTTCAAGCCAGAGAAAGATTTGGGAATGGGGATGCTAGCCTTGTTTTGGCTGCTGAAAGTTCATGTTTCAATCCAATGGACTTTCCAGCTGAAATGGTACGCCAAAGTTAGAAAATCACCAATCTATATTCACCCATTCTTGCCTGGGACAGCCAGCCAGAATTAAATTGCAATTGATTCAAAGTAAGTGGGCCAAATCTATGAATGAACCACTGGAATGCAGATAAAAAGGGCGGCAGAGAAAAGGCAGTTCATCGGTTAAATGACCCACAGTAGGCACCAACAATGCTACTACAGCAGTTTCTGCCACCTTGGTCACCAATCTCAAGAAAGCCCGTGGAAGCACCCAGAAAAGAGGTGTTTTTCCTTGTCCTGCCCCCCCTCCCAAAAAAGAACAAGGAGTCTCGCTTCGGTTTCATCCCCGCTCCCCAATGCTTTACCTCCATGTCCTTCACAAAGGCTTGAGGACTGTAGGAAGCGGAGGACTCCGCAGGGGGGTTGGTGAGGCCCAAGGCATGGGACAGGAGGTGCAAGAGGGCCTTCTTGGGGGGGCCCTTCTGGGGATAGTGCAAAGGCTGATGCAACAACCCATCCTCCACTGTCCGCAAGCTGCCCAGAAGGCTTTCCTGGCATGAATGAGAGAGAAAAGAGGGCAGATAGAAGAAGCCCAGCACCACCAAGAGGCAAGCAAAGATTCAGCAAGAAATGGGGGGGCTTAGGAAGGGAGGGATGGTACTAGTAGGGGGAGAGGAGGGACAGCTTCAGCAACAGGGTCCTCCTCGATCACTCTGCCAATAGAAGATGTGGAGTGGAAGGGACAGTGTCCTGCTCCTTTGGCATCCAAGTGCAATGAAGGGGGGGGAAATAATGGGAAAATTATGATTTGCTTGCATTTATTTATTTTCATTTATTGTGGAAATAGATTTGTACACTGCCCCCTCGGCCATCAGGCTGACAGGGAAGCAAATGACTAACTTAAAACCCAACAATTAAATAAAATAGATTTTGAGACAGAGCTGCACGAAAGAACCAGTCTCCATTAAAACATACGTATCTATGACTTCTGGCGAAGAGAGAGGAAAAAAATTTCATCCCACATCAGATCAAATAATCAGTCAAAAGTCTGGGTAAATAAGAACTGCGCCTGAAACAAGAGCTCAGGCAGGAGGCAAGCGGCCAAGGTCCCATAAATGAAGGGGCTGCTATGGAAAAGGACCTGTCCATTTGGTACCCATCTGCTGCACTTCTAAAGGTGGAGGCACACAGAGAAAAGCCTTTGAAGAGAACCTGAATTGTTGGGAGGCACTTATGAGAGGTATACACTTACTGTACTTCCAGAGTTTGATATTTGGAGGACATGAATCCCTTTGAAATGGCAGCAGGGTACATAATACCACTGCTGGTTGTACATCTAGCACACCTGTGTCCTGTTTAACTCACACAACTCAGAGTGCAAACGGCCCAAAATGCCCCACTCCATGAGATTCCTTAAGAGCAGAGTAATAGAGGACCCTTCCCATACAGCAAAGCAATGTAATGGGGTGCAGTATGAAGGAAGGGCATCATTTTGTGCTCATTACTTCACTAAGGCATGTTTCTTTGCAGGTGGGCTGTTCCAGTTCTTTATCAACTTTGACTGAATGGAAGACGGTATTATTGAACTTGTTTTTGTAATACTTATTTTTATGACAGTAAGAGGAGCCTCCCCCTGTAATTATGAAGATATATAGTTTAGCTTATTTAGACCTTTTTATTTTCTGTGTGCTTTGGAAACTTGAACATGTACTGATCTTTGTATTTTTTATTGTTTCTTTTCTTTTAATAAATCTTCTTCTTCATTTTAGGAAGGCTCTGGTTATTTAATGTGTACCCTGGATCCTGAAAAAGAACTCACGGTATTGGTGTAGCCAGGGTCTCACAGTATGTTGCAGGAAACTCCTGGACTGGAGGTGGTGATATTCTGTGAGGGAGCAAGGTTTTTGCTCACAGCATATTCCTGCAAGCCTCTCATCCCTGACGTAGGTAGAGGGTCTTAAAGGGGTGTGCACCACTCAGTCTACTTTTTTTCTTACTAGAATCCCCAATGAGTGTTTAAATTTAGTAAACAAAACTATGTAACCAGGACCTCTGAACAGTTAAGGCCTCACATCTATTACAGTTGTATCCCACACTTCCGTTAAGGAGCTTAAAACAGCATGCAGAATTCTTTCTTCACAACAACTCTGTGAGGTTGGTTGGACAGAGAGAGAGTAACTGACTTAAGGCTGATAGGGAACCTCAACCCAGGTTTTCCTAATCCTAGCCCAGAGCGCCATACTCTGCACCACACTGTGTTCAGAGACCCTAAATAAGCACTCATAATTTAGAACACAGGACTAGCCTCGCAGGATCAGACCAAGGCAACTCTTTCTCACAACCAGCAGGTGTGAGGCACTCCACCAGATGCTGATCACAGCCTACCTTCTGACTCCCACCACCACCCCTCCAGCATTCACACACAATGAGCCCTTTGGCAACTCCTCTCACCTCAAGCTGAAGCAGTTTCTCGGCAGTGCCAAATCGGTCCCAGGGCTCGTGAAAACCATCCATAGAGGAGCCAGAGGTGCCAAAGAACAGCTGGTACACCTGGAGAAGAGGACTCATTAGTGAGAACCAGATTTTGTTGTGTCTTTGATTCAGGCATTATCCCAAAGACAATCTGCAGGCTACGCGCGCACACACACAAACACACACAAATAAGCAGATTTAAAGCCTTTGAGATCACATAAGCACAACAGGGTTTTTTTTAATCCCTCATTTTTTAAAAAGGCAACTCAGAACTTCAGTCCCTAAAGCTCTCAGATCCCTGCCCTTTGTCCAGAGGGGTATTTTTCTTGCAACCTGAACTGCAACACCTTCACCCACCCTGAGACAGTCCAGCAAGCCTTATCAGTCACTAAGACTCTGTTGAGAAAGCAGATCTGTGCTGCTGGCTCAGGTTATTGTCATTGGGGGACACTTCCAGGATGCAAACCCTTCTTGTTGGGCTGCAGTTCCTCATGAAACCCAGAAATCGGACACCACTGGCACCTACCACATTAGAGCAAGAAGAGGAATGGCATCCCCCCCCAATCCATAGCAACAGTCTCAACTTCTTGACGTTTTGCCAGGCACAGCAGATGCCACAGTATTTTAGGAATTCGTATTATCGTGTCATGACAAAATGAAAAAGAATGGTGATTTTCACAACCAGCTTTAATTGAAAACAGAGATAGAATCAGCTGAACTGACAACAGCATCTCAAATAGATGATGATAATGATGATGATGATGCAGCTAGAAGGACAAGCAACAAACGTTCCTCTCCATCTCCCCCATCTACTCTATTGCACTGAGAGGGCCAATTGGGTTGGGAAAGTGGGGTATCAAACAAAATTAATGCAGTAAAAGGCAATGTTTTGTATCAGTGAAGCTCAGACTCTGGACCACAGATTCTGCAACCTATGTGAATAGATACACTAATTGAAGATTTTTCTGTTTGTAACTTTGCATACTCAGCCCTGCTTCTTCTAACCTTGGGAAGGCTCAAAGAGCAAAGCAGGATATTGATGCCCAAAACAACAACCACTGAAAAATGCTGCTCGTTAGCTTTACCAGGTGTCAGCCAGCCTGTCTTGGCAGCTGCTTGGCAGGCTTAAACTCTGGCATGGTTCCTTTGCCAGATGTAGCCCATTCATTAAAGCCTCAACCAGGTCTCTTTTGAAGCCAACGGGTGTCCATGCCATCTTACAGACCCAGGCAAAGCAGATCTTGCCATTCTTTCTGGACCCCCCACCCAATCACACACCTCTTGAAGGTTAATGTTGGACCCCATCAGCAGCTCGGCTGTCTCGTTGGACAGGGAAAGGTTCCGTGTGAGAAATCGGTGGAATTCAAGCTTGTCCTTGGCAGCAGAGTCCAGTGTGAAGCCAGGTACTGTGGAATTTGGGACAGGGAAGAAGAGAAAGACATTGTGACATTATTAAAATAACTCTGAAGAGGGTTCGGGCAACTGGATTTATTCTTGAGAAATTATTCCAGAAGTAACTGTTTTGACTGGTAGACTGAATGCAGTTGTTTGCATTCAGAAGGCCTCATGTTTAAGCCTCAGCATCTGCGGTTAAAAGACCCCAGGAGATGGGACTGGGAAAGAGAGCCTGGAGAGCCAATGGCAATCAAAGAAGACAGCACTGGCCTGTATGGTCCTTCTGTACAAGACATCTTCATGTGATGAGGAGAAGACAATATAACTTTGGATTTAAATACCTTTAGCTCCTTGGGTGTCAGCCTCCTAAGCCACTCTTTAGGACCAAAAATATAGCGTCCCATCACTAGTTCCATGCAAGTTGCCCTCCAGCCAAAGTGACCTCCTGCACATGGGAGCAGCCTTCACATTTACCTGCCTGGTTGCTGAAGTGGGTCTCCATGGCACTGGGTTCGCTGCTGCTGAGTGACTCCAGGTGGCGCCGCAAGGACTCGAGCTCCTCTTCCAGCCCAGCATGATCTGGATCAAACAGGTTACTCTCCTCCACCACCTCATTCAGCCGCTCCAGCAGCTGAGTCACCCTGCAGGAAGAAACATTACTGGGTTGTTAGAGGGAGGGAGGGAAGGAGTCCTGACCTGGGGAGAAAAGACAATCATTCAATTGGCTCACCCGGCCGGGGTGGAGTGGGGTGGGGTGGGGTGGGGGTAGTGCTGGCTTTGTACAGGGAACAAGAGAATTCCAGTCCAAAAGCCCACATTAAAGGAGGATCACAGCTATGCATGCAGACATTCCCAGGTACAATTCTTAACACTTCCAGTTTAAAGGATCTTAGGTATCCAGGCTGCGAAGAGACCTCAGCCTGTTGCTCTGGAGAGCCGTTATCAGTGAACATACATGGTCCCAGGCTTCTCCAATTATAGGTTCTTGGGTGGCTGGGAAGGAGACCCTGCAGAGAGTGTGCCAGTTGGAGAGAAAAAAGTACTGAGCAGGATGGACACACTCACACTCAGCGTACAGAAGTCCTTCTGTTGCATCTCTGCATTTTCATTTTAAATTCCTGTTCCCCATTATCTACTGCTATATAATGTAGTTTATCATCTCCATTTTCTGCTAAATTAAATTGCCTCTAAAAGAATTATTACTGCTGCTTTTTTATTTTTGCTTTGTTTCAATGCCTTTTTAACATGGTTATTTTTATTGATTGTTTCATTATGTACAGTGCAGCTGACAGGCTGTAATCTTAATTTAAATAAGGAAAGCAGCGCTGTCCAGGTTTCACTCTTGTGTCCACCAATCATCCTGCCAAAGGTCAGCCTACATAAAAAGAAGCCTGCAGAGTAAATGGCTCTAGCCAAGCAAACCTAGCTGTATATTAATACTGCCAGTGATGTTGCTTCCTAACTCCATGGAACAGATAGTCAGATCCAGAGGATAAACAAAACATGCAAAGGTAAATTTTACTGAATGCATCAATACAAATTTTCCCAATACCCTCATGCCTGGCATTGTAACAGGAGAGCTGCCAAGGGTTTTGTCCTTTGTCCTAGACTCTAATGTCTGGCTCACACATGCAGAAGTGTGAGGTACAAAATATAACGCTAGCACATCAGAAAGATTCTCTATGTTTGCTGTGCTTGTTTTATATTTGGAAGAAGAATTTAGCACAGGGGAGCATTCCAAAATGTGGTCCTCTTAGGTCTCTGCCGTCTCGCTGCTACCTCATTTCCCCTGTATACATGAACCAAGCCTAGGTTTAGGACATAAATGTAGAGTGGACAGTACATTTTCCCAAGGGACAATGGGGAACAGTGACCCCACACACACTGATGCACACACATCTGAAGTCCATCAGCAATTCTCTTACAGGTTTATAATGTCCACTAAGCTATATGTCTCATTACTACAGCCAAATGACACACAGACACAGTTATGGATAGAAGTGCCTCCCAGAATACCTGTGCTGTGTGGCTTTGGATGCTACCTTTAAGTCCCGCCTCAGAACTCACCTTTGCCACAAAGTCACTCACACAGCAACCACCCCATCTACTGCAACTAACATACAAGTGGCCAGGATGAAAACAGGTGCTTCCTGTGGGCATCTCTACCTCCCTTCCTCCACCTTCTTCCCTGTGTCAAATTTTACATTTTAAGTTCCTCAGGCTAACAACCTATCCTCCTGCATTTTGTAAAGCATCACGTACATGGACAATGCTATAGAAACAAGAAACTGAAGTCCAAGGGCCAAACCCACCCGCTCCTCACCCACTTAGCGCTCAGCGCTCAGGCACACACTGCATCAGTACTTGATTACATCTTGGCATTGCTTCTATTTATCTCAGGCATGAAATACAAGATACAGATCTCAATGTTTCATACTAGCCTAGCAGTACAGGGAGTATCACTGGACACAGTGCACTGAGAAGTGCAACCCACAGGTAATAGCTACAATGCTGTCCCATTGGGCCTCCCTACCTGCAAGTTCAATGCCAGGTCAACTCATGCCACATCACTTCCTAAGGAACCATGCAACACAAGTTTTATTACATTCTGCTATAATACACAAAGCTGCTTCATACCAGTGGTCCAAACAGCTCAGGACTCAACTCTGACTGGTCTCAACTTGCTACTTGAGATCTCAGAGATTAAATCTGGGACCTTCTGTATGCAGGGCAAGTTAGGAGTGGTGGGGAAAGATTTTTCCTGATCTAGGGGGGCACAGCCCAACCCCATTCCTTTAGACCCCTTGGACACTTACCTTCTCCATTTCTGTCCCTCTCTCTGTGATAAGGCAAGTATTGTACTGCTATACAGCCAGAAGTCACAAATTTTAGAAGAAGGGAAAATAAAAGGTGACCATTCCTAAAAATTTATCCAGCTTGTCTTGATCCCAGCAAACGTTTTTGATCTGACACATGATCAAAATATTCACCCCTTATAATCAGCGATCGGCAATCTTTTATAATTAAAGAGCTAAACTAAGTTAATATTCAGAGCAATAGATCAATAAAGAGCCAAGTTGCATTTTATAACTGAAAGTAAACTTGCATAACTGAAAATATATTACATTAATAGTCGATATGTTGAATAATAGCAGCATTAAATTATTCCTTAACAAATTTATTCCTTAACAATACATAACAACAATTCCAGAACACCTTTTTCCAATGGGATTTCTGCTTGCTGCGCCATTTGGCTCATTTCTTTGATGCTTACATCATCAGTGGTCAAATTCAGCATCATCCAGGCATTCAGGATCTCTTCTGTCAATCTTGATCACCACTTATACCTTCCTAGGGCAGCAACACCCCCCCCCCCTTTAAAGATTCTCATCTCAGGCCTCCACCCCATTTCCTCCTCTCCTTCCTAGTTGGTGAGGCTTAGAGATCCTTGGGCTCAGAAGCCCTTTGGGTAGCTCACAGGTGGCTGCCATCTTAGGAGTGGCTTGGAAGGGCAAGGGGACAATGTGGGGTCTAGGGGTGGGCACAAACCAAATTACAAACCAAAATTCATCATGAACTGGGCGTAGTTCATGGTTTGCAAGCCTCAGTTCGTGCGATCGAATCTCCTACAAACTGCCCACAAGAACCATTTTTCGTGGAAGTTTGTGAGGTTCATGGGAGCAGTTCGTGGGCCACACATGCTGGCATCTATGAATCAATTGTCCAGGCAATAGGGGGGATGGACTTCTGCAGCCTTTCAAACACCAATAGTGGCCCTCCAAAGCTTGACAGGCAACTCTGGCTGCCAACCAGAGAGCTCCCATTCTGCTCTAAGCCTATAGCTTGCAGGGGGTCTGTTTGACACACTCCTGAACCTGTGGCTGCTATGATTTCCCCAGAGAACACTTTCCCGGGGGCACCTGATTTTGGGGGGCTGCTATATGGCCTCCCCAAAGCCAATATGCACACAACTTGGATGGCAAGTAAAGGGGTGTCCCATGGAGGTCCACTGTGAGTTTGATGTCTCTAGCTTGCAAGGGGGGATTGTCTGACATGAAAGTTAAATCTTTTTATACACATGTCTGAATCACTAAAAAGCAGAGCTGCATCTTGGATTTACACAATACAGAACAGGATTATTAATTGGATGGAACAGCTATTGTAAGTTATTTATGAATTTGTTACATGTTGAAACTAAACCTAAATGTGATGACATCCAATTGGTAGCTACTAATTATTGTACCTACTATCCACTCTCACCTCCTACCAGCCTGCCTTCTACATCTTCTCCCCTGTTAAAGCATCCTTGAAAAAAGAACACCCCTACACTACAAAGACTGTAAGAAACCAGATCCTAAAGCAACCACTGGCTACCAGGAGTTTTCTGTGCATGTTCTCAGTTGCTAGAAAAATGCCTCCACTTGGTAAACGTGCCTCTCTTACCAGAAATCATTACAAACACATTTAACACAATTGAAAGCAGATTCAGAAAGAAGAGAGCTTGGACTCACGTGGAGTTGGAGTACTGCAAGAACCCAAACTCGTCTCGCTGTCCATCAGGACATAAGGATTGCATCACCGGCAAAATCCCAGCCGAGGTGAGTGGAGATGCTGTGTAGTAAGCTAGAAAGGGAAAGATCACGAGAAGACAGTGGAGGGGGTGAGGAATATTGGGGGGCAGGGAGAAGAGACAGACACTCAGTTCAAAGAATAGCATAACTGCTGGATCACTATTGTTATAGGCTAGTTCAGTCCCCTTCTCCCTTTGTTGAGCTGAAAAGAATTCAGAGAGTTTAAAAGGTCAGAGGTCATCCTAGATTTGAGTCCAGTAGCAACTCTGAGATCAACAAAATTGGGGGGTGGTGGTAATAAGCTTTCAAGAGTCAAAGCTCCCTTTGTCAGTACCAGAGGTCATCCTGTCTACTTAGCTAATATATCTCCCCAAGCTTACAGTCGATACCATAGAGAAGTGGTTCAAGGGTCATACTAGGATCTGGGAGACCTGTGTTTGAATCCCCACTCTGCGTATGGAAGCTCACAGTCTGGTCTTTGGACCAGCCACTCTCTCCCTCAGCCTAACCTACCTCAAAAGGTGGCTGTTGTGAGAATAAAATGGCAGCAGAGGGAGTGATGCTGTATACTGCTTTAGGTCCTCAACTGGCAGTATAAATAAACAGAGATCCTATATATGGCACAATGTTGTAAGCCTGCCAGTGACGCAGGACACAGAACCACACAGTTTCATAACCCAGTGCACTTGTGTAATATGAGTTCGCTCCATTATGAATTTCAAAATTAATCTGTGCCAAACATTGCTTTAGAGTCACAACTGAAATTGCCCTAGAAACATCACATCGGCATCTTTTCACAAACGTGGAAACTGGTATGAAGCCGGGCACCCATATACTTGTCTGAAGCTTTGGATTTAAAAATGCTGCATTTAACTGTGTCATCAGGTGTGTCAACAGGTGTATTAGCAATTCACCGTTCAAACATCGGTCATTAGACAGGTGTGTGAATTGCAACACGTTAAATGTGGGTTGGACTTCATAGACTTTCACCTGGGAGAGGAATCCACTCAGCTGATACTGTCAGCGTGCCAATTTGATAACCAGAATTGGCCTTTGCTTCCAAGGACTGGCATATCAATTCTGCTTGCTGCTCTGAGGGTTACAAGCCAGAGAGCGATTCTATGATTAAGCACCCCATCCACTTCCTTGGCCTGTAGCCCAATCATATTGTATTACTGTAATCTTATATTGTTTTAACCTGGCACTTATGCCCTTGTTAGCCGCCCTGAGCCTTCGGGGAGGGCGGGATATAAATCCAAAAAATAAATAAATAAAATTTAAATAGTCTGAGATATCAGACTGAACAGTGAAATGGTTCAAATCTCATTTCTACCCCAAACTCTTTAGTTTGCCATAAGGAAGCTGCTCTCCTAGTGTCCCCCATCTGTAACATAGGGGAAATAATACAATAACCATGTGAAGTGGGCCAGTAAGGAGCACAAGATAATGTACACAAGGTGCCACATACACCTGAAAGTGTAATACATTGTTATTAGGATGACAACTGACCTTTCACCCCTGGTGAAGCAGCACTTCCCAGTGGCCAATATGCACATCCAGGGAGGAGGGGGAAGACAGGTTAGGAGAACACAGCAAGGTGAGTGAGAAGAGACCAGTAAAGGAGCAACAACTCTGCCTGGCCTGTGTGCCTTTGGCTCATCATTCTTGGGTATATTTATGGACAGCTCCCCAAACCACAATTGGCCAAGGCAAAAATCTCTGGTGAGGACTTGAGAGGAAGAAAAATTAAGCTGTAAATGGATTAAAAGGTGGCGGGATCCAGAGACTAGCAAGTTTGCGTGCTCAATTACCCAATTTTAATAGGTTATTTAGAAGTAATAACCTTGCAAAGCAAGCAACCGAATAATGAAGTTTAAATGTTCACCGCAATTTTTATTCCTGTTTTCCACACAAAAAATTGTTGCAAACAGCTGTCCCCAAATCCCCCTTCAATGGCACTCCAGGAAGATGAGAAGAGGAAAGGTGAGACTGTGAGGGTTAAAAAGGTATTAGTCAAAGCAGTCCAAAGGATTAGGTCAGTATGGCCACCCTTTTCCCCAGAATGCTTTGCCTCAAGCAAAAAAGCAGGAAATCCCACTTACAGACTAGAAGAAACAACAGTCGTATGTCAGGGAAGGCAAAACAGAAGTATGGGTCAGGGAAGAAAAAGAAAACGAGGGTGGGGAGGAGAGAAAAAAATAAATGTGTAAGAGACCAACAGAAAACAAAACCAAAAAGCAAAGAACGTCAGACCATGGCTTTGCAGAGACACAAGTATGACAATGGATGGTTGACCGTAGGCCGTCAACATGAGCAGCTTTCTGGTGTGCCATCTCCACTCACTCCATCAGGAAACTGAGGCAAAGAAAACAACTTCCAACAATATTAATGACAGCTTAAATAAAGAGATGCAATTCAGTCTAACAGCCTACACGTTTGCACAGAGAATTTTATCTCCTTTACAAGTAACCTTACCTAGAGTGGCTGCCACTTTCTGCTGTGATAACAACACTAGTCAGTGTCCTGCATACAGATTTCTGACCTCAACCAGACATTGCTGCGACCAGGGCCAGATCCTTCTCAGTGGTGGCCCCTACCTGGTGGAACGAGCTCCCGGAGAAGATCAGGGCCCTGCGGGACCTTATGCAGTTCCGCAGGGCCTGCAAGACGGAGCTCTTCCGCCAGGCTTTCACATAGGGGCCGCCGCTGCCACCACCACCAACGGTGGCAACGCCAACAGGATTTGGGATCGCCCTGGGAAGCTCAGCCATATATTGTGTGATATTAACAACACATGAACAATCTGCTGGACAGTGGTACCTCAACGGGGCTGACCTGAAGATACCATCATAATCACTCAGGACCATCTTTTTATTGAAGCACTTTATTATTGTTGTTATGTATTATTGTTATTAGGATTTTATTGTTTTATTGGATTTTATGCATGGGCTGTCGCCCCTTGTAAGCCGCCCTGAGCCCGCTTGCGGGGAGGGCGAGGTAAAAATGCCTAAATAAATAAATAGGAACATGACTTGTACCAAGTCGGACAACTGGTCCACCTAGCACAGTATTGTCCTCTCAGATTAGTAGCCTCTCTCCAGGGAAGCAAATAAAGGTCTTTCCCAACACCAGAGATCCTTAAAACAGAGCTGCCTGGAATTGGACAAGAGACCTGGCTATGACCCCTCTCCAATGTGGTTCAGCATCCTGGAGTTTACAAGCAAGAGACCTCCCAAAGGTCCAAGCATCCTACGACAATTTGTAAAACCACCCAGCAGTCAAACCACATGGGCAGAAGTTTTCATACATATCCTGACCTGCTTGGGAACAGCTAACTTGTGAAGGGAGCTTTAATGGCTTCAGCTCTACTCATACAGAGTTCGTTCCTTGGTCATCTTGTCCTTTTCAAAGACAGCTACTTTCAACTTCCATTGCTCAACTCAAGAACAGTAATTCCCAAACTCCGCAATAGGACAGCCAAACTCATAGTGTCCCTCAAAAAAAGAAATACAAGCTCCCATGAGCCAGAAGTTCCCATCTGCAAAGGAGGCTGCCCATGGCATCTCTTCATGATTTTCTGCTTTACCCTCACCTCCTCCTAAATAGCCTCTCTGTTACATCTAGGCTTGCCAAGACATTACCCGCCGGCAGCAGATCGGGCCCTAGGGGGAACCCCACCCCCAAAGCGCGCGACGTGCCCGGCGTGAGCACATCACCCAGAGGTGACGTGATCGCGTCGAGCACGTTGGGGGTGGGGCCACAATCATCCGAGGGAAAACTCTACAGTTTTCCCTCGGATAATTGTGGCCCTGCCCCCAATGTGCCCGACGCGATTACGTCACTTTCGGGTGACATAATCGCGGCGCACACTTTGCCCGCGCACAGAGACTCCCGGACCAGCGCTGGACTCCCTCGCTCTTCTTAAGGTAAGAACTTGGCAACCCTAGTTACATCAGTCAGCACGAATGTCTTTGCAGAACCAGACCAAACTCCATCTGAGCCAGCACCCTGCTTTCCAAAGCACAGAATCTGCCTCCCAATACTATACTTCTTCTAAACATGAAGGTTCCAATTAGCCATCATTCCCAATATCTATAAGCTATCTTTTCAGGCATATTTTAAGTTTCCTTTGAATGTCCAGCCCTTTTCTGCTTTGGGTATGAATGCAGGCATTGAAGACGCAGAATTCTTGCACTCAAAGACAGTTACCCATTGAATCTCCGCATGAGTCTACAACTTTTGATTAAGGGAAATAAGGAGAGAGTTTCCAGGCCTCTAGCAACTGGCTGAAAGGCAGGCATTCAACAGGTCCCAATATGGAAACAGATTCAGTGATCTGAAAGCCTTCACCTGTTGAATTTTGGTTGGTGTCACATTGAAGGCCATAGGTTTAAGAGATAACTGATACTTATCATTGGGTGTACAGGGTAAATTAGAGGAGAGATAACTGCTGCTACTGCAGTGCCAGAAGAGGGCTATGGAACTATTTGAATATTTTCTCTCCATACAGCCTTGAAAGATCTTTTTTTTTAAAAAAAAAATATGTTTATTGGTTTTTCTGTACAATATTTTACACCGCTTAACAATCTCCAAATGCATTTCCATATCAGACAAAGTATACATCTCAAACTCAGTTTCCAACAAACAGTTAATATCAAACATAATATGTATCCCAAAAACCTCTTATGTTAAACTGTGCACTTACGCTTCTATCTTTAACTTTCCCCTAAAACTTGCTAGCCTAACTCCCATTGAATTCTATGCTTTTTATATTTAACCAGCTATATATTGCTCCCCATTTTTCCCAATATTTTTCTTCCGGTTTCTGTTTTAATTCCATATTCATTCTATCCATTCCTGCCACTTCCAGAATCTTATATTTTAATTCTTTTATAGAGGGTAACGTGTTAGATTTCCACCTTTTAGCAATCAAGCCTTGAAAGATCTTGATTCCTTTCCAGACCCTGACTCATTGCTTACCTTCCTTCACAGGGATGGTAGGTTTCTTCTGCCGTAGCCCCAACAAAATGAAGAAGAGGACCAAAGGGATGAAGATCTCAAAGGACAGCACCCACTGGGGACAAGAAAATTATTTTAAAATAAATTCATTAAGGAACTCAAGGTTGGCATGAACTGTGTTTGCCAATCCCTTTCATCCCTCACGCAGATATTGCTACAAACCTATACCAATAAAAGAGGGGGCAACCAGTTCTAAACACTGGTCAGCTTAGCAGACATCTAGCCAGAAATCCGGCCCCTTTGCAGGAACCTTTAACCATCCCTGGACCCCCATCCCATCTTGTCAAGGAAAGAAACACACCAAGAAAATGAAAACACAACTCAGTCCAATCTGAGACAACACCCGTCATTATGGCATGCAGGATGTTTCTGGGAGGCATTGAGTATCAGTCTGTCAGTGGATGCTGGACAACCCAGTTTAGGGGCCCATGACAGATTTTGTACCCATCACAGTTCTGCATGGTCTCAGTCACAGAAAAGACTTTTCCCAAGACCTGACACAGGAGGTTTTACACTAGGGGATGAACCTGGGACCTTTCAGACACAAAGCAAGTGCTTGACTACGGAGTCTTGGCCCATACCAGGTACCCATTATTCACTTCTCTTTTACAGAAAAAGTCAAGGAGTTATTCAAGGGATGAGGGCTAAACCTGCCTCCTGTGACTGGTAGATCCCAGCAGCTAAGGCCAAAGATAAAATTTTCCTTTTTCCAGTCACATCTCACACTTTGGTCTGCTTACAGTTTATTCCAGTGAACTAGATAAGAGCTACTGAGAAACGAGCCAGCCTACATACCATAAAAGATTATGAATTAAGAATAGGCTTTCCAAGTCCCCCCGGCCCAGAGGCCCGTTACCCGCCGCCGGTGGATCGTGCCCCGGGGGGAACCCCACCCCCAAAGCACGCGACGTGCACGTCGCCCGTAGGTGATGCGATCGCGTCAGGTGCATTGGGGGCGGGGCCATGGTCATCTGAGGGAAAACTCTATGGTTTTCCCTCGCCCCCAGCGTGCCCGGCATGGTCACGTCACTTCCGGGTGATGGGGTTGCGGCACACGTGCGCACTCCCGGAGCAGCACTGGAGTCCCCCCCTCCAGCGCCGATCCGACTTGGCAACCCTAATTAAGAAGCCCCCATTTCAAAACTTGCCTCTGCCATGATTTTAGGAGAGGCGACCATAGAGCAAACCACCACCTCAGCCTTGACCACTCCTTCTCCACCAATTTGCAGTATAAAGAAAATAAAGCTGCCATAACCCCCTGTGGGTTGCCACCTCCAGCTGCCACCATTCTGGACTTCGGGTCCCTTGAGAAGACCCAGAGTACCCTCCCAAGCCCATCCAAAATGCCCCTTTTTAAGCCAAGAACATCGGCGTGATGACCAGGCAGAGAACACTTAAACAAATGGTTTATTAACACAGTACTCGGGCAAGGAAAAACAAGACAAGGTGCTTTAAAATACATAACAGTGTGTCATGATCTGGGCTGTGCCACCAGAGGCCTACTAGCCCCAGGGAGCCTGGCTAGCAGTAGGTGAGGCTGGGCCTACAACTCCCAGAAGCCCCTGAGAAGTTCTGGAGCAAAAATTGACCAATAGGAAAAGAGGAGGGTTTAGAATAAAAGATCTGGTGCAGCAGGAAAGGCTGTTCTTCTTCCCAGAGGCCAGAGCCAGAAGGAAGGCTGCTGCAGGAAGAGACCCTCATCCTGAGGGAAGGGTGAGTAGTCTAGAGTCACTTTGGAATAGTGAGCTAGGGACAGTATATATTTAGACACGTTAGGGCATTTGATTTCTTTTCACACACTTACTGTTATTATTCTGCAGCTTGTTGTTTGACCTCCTATAAAATAAACTATTTTCACTGTTCACGCTGCCTGGTCCTCACGCCTATTATTTGGCCAAAAGGGAGGTTAGAAGGTCTTGGGAGGGTGCTCTGGGCCTTTCTCAAGGGATCCTAAATCCAGAGTGGTGGCAGCATCAGGTGACACCCCACCTGAGCCGTGACACAGTGTTTAAAGGCAAAATAAACGAATCTAACGCAACTACCTATTTCACTTAACTAGTTCATATTTCAAGGCCCACAGCCCTCCCATACCAGGCCTCCTGCCTGCACTCACTCCGAGCCAAGTGAGGGATCCTTCTCCTCAGACCAGACTGTCCCCTCTGTAAGACAAGACCATAGAAGAGAAAAGAACACAGACCCCTTCAGTTTAGCTCTGTGAGAGGAAAGAACACCGTTACAAAGTATGTAACGATCAACTCACACAATCGCTCAACACTGATTGGCTACAACTGTCACTAAGCATTGTGGGGATTGTAGGCTATGTCTGCTTTCCACTGCCATGCAGGTCTCTCCTGGGACCAGGCCGCACTGGGCCTTGCTCCTAGTCCTGCACAGATCATGACTTTATTTATTTATTTATTAAATTTCTACCCTGCCCTCCCGCTGAAGCTGCTCAGGGCGGCTTACAAGCAATTTAAAACCAACATTCGGTTAAAACCAACAATTACAAAATATAAAATACAGTTCCATAAAATCCCAGCTAATACACCCTATGATAAAGTTCTAGTGCGACACCACCAGTGTAATCGGTTCTTATTGGAACGCCTGGTGAAACAGTTCTGTTTTAACGGCTCTCCGGAACTGCTGGAGGTCCCGTAGAACTCTAATCTCATGAGGAAGCTCGTTCCACAGCGTTGGCGCCGCCAGGGAAAACGCCATGGTCCTAGTTGTTGCTAACCTGGCATCCCTAGGCCAGGGACCTATCCTACCTTACAAAGCTATCCTACCTTACAAAGCTGTTTTAAGGATAATGTACATGGAGTGCTTTGAATACTCTATACCCCAAGTACTCTGCACAGTTTTGAATATCCCTGCCATGGATCCTGTTTCTTGGTTAATGAAACATAGTTGAACTGAGTTTTATAGAAGTGAATAATGTATTAGATAGGGAATGGCCTTGTGTGGAACACTGGTGTACTATGCATACCAAGATAAGGGATTTTTACACGGAAACTGTTGTTCATCTTTACCTCTTTGCCCTCCCCAACTTCCTTTTTATGGCAGTAACTTCAGAGAAGCAGCCAAACCAAACACCTTTGAGACTAAAAAATCTAAAATAAAAGGTTACCAGAAGATTCCTGTTCATTTTATTTTTATGGTTGCTCATTTAATAGGCCTTTTCCACCCATCGGTTAAGTCCACACACCAAATAAACCCGCCCAGATAACTTATCTGGTATGCAATTAAAAAGCTATAAATCAAATGAATATGAAGCTGCTTTACACAGAATCAGATGGCTGGCCATCTAGCTTAATATTATGTACTCAGCAGCTATTTAAGCTGAGAAAGATCTTTCCTAACACCTGCTACCTGAGATCCTTTAGCTGGATGTGCCAGCAACTGAACCTGGGTCATTCTGTTCTAAACATATGAAACTGTCTTACAGAGAGTCATACTATGGCCTACTCTCAGTAGTAACGGCTGTTCAAAGTCCAACACCTGCTACTGGAAATGTCAGTGACTGAATGGGCCTTCTGCATGCAAAGAATCTGTCTGACCATGGAGCCACAAGCCCTCCCAATAACCTGCTGCCATATCATTGTACAATTAATGGACCATATATATTAAAGGGACAAAACCCTGACCTCCTTTTGCATTGGACCACTCTAGCATTCTTCAGAGTATCCACTATTCTCTCTAGGACCTCAGGCTGAGAAAGATCTTTCCTAACATCGCGTTTATTATTGTTGTTAGTTATTATTGTTATATTCGGGTTTTCTACTGCCCATTCCCCAATAGGGCTCAGGGTGGCACACAACAAAACCAAATGTGCATCATACAGTTTAAAATGAATTTTAAAAAATCACAATAAAAGTCCATAGTAACAAAATTCCTCAATTCCATAGTACCGATACAGTTTGAAAAACAGATGGTGATCAAAGTTCCAATTGTGCTACTGCCTTGCGGGGGGGGAGGGGGCAGAGTGGACCTTGCGGAGGGAGGGGGCAGAGCGGCCACATGGACACTGTCCTCAACTAAATGCCTGGCGGAACATCTCTGCCTTACAAGCCCTGTGGAACTGTAATACGTTCTGCAGGGCACAAATGTTACTGAGCAAAGACTTCCACCAGGCCAGGGCCAGAGAACTAAAAGCCCTGGCCCTAAGTTGAGGACAGCCAGATTTCTCTTGAGCCGGGGACCACAAGCAAGTTCTTCTCCACTGAGCGTAATGCTCTCCGAGGGGTGTACTAGGAGAGACGGTCCCGAAGATATGCAGGTCCCAGATCATTAAGGGCCTTAAAGGTAAGCGCCAGAACCCTGAACCTGATCTGGTGTTTATCCGCATATGTCTGGAACTGAGCCTTGGATTTTCTGCCACTTAGGCACAGGCCCTTCCCTTTTATTACCTCTTCTTCCCTGTTTAACCTTCTGTGTCATATACTAGCTTGGCATCACTAACCACTGCTCAGCTGCTGGGGCCATGGACACCCTCCACTTCCAGTGCTCCGTTTAATTACACCAGTTTGGTGTAGTGGTTGAGTGCGCGGACTATAATCTGGGAGAACCGGGTTTGATTCCCCACTCCTCCACTTGTACCTGGCTGGATGACCTTGTGCAAGCCGTAGCTCTGATAAGAGCTGTTCTTGAAAAAGAGCAGTTTCTGTCAAGAGCTCTCTCAGACTCACCCACCTCACAGGGTGTCTGTTGTCGGGAGGGGAAGGGAAAGGAGTTTGTAAGCCACTCTGAGATACTTTTGGGTAGTGAAGGGAGGGGTATAAATCCAATGTCTTCTTCTTCTTCTTCTTCTTAAGTAATCTTAAGCATATGACGAAAAGAGCTGTGTTTCTCGAAAGCTTATGCTACAATAAAGTTTGTTTGTCTTAAAGGTGCTACTGGGCTTTTTACTACCTTAAGTAATGTAATTCCATCTAGTTCCCAGACTTAAGCTTTCGCCTCACCTTTTACATAGCCCTAAAGTATTATCAAAGGTAACCACAAATACCCAGAAAGCACATAAATCTTCAGTAAAATGAGCTCCCTGTACTTCTTTTAGCTCTCTGAAACACTAGTACTCCCCGATTTGTATCTCGTGGCCATTACACTACTCTAGCTCTCCGTCTCCACCAGCAGTGAATCAGCTTCATTCAGATCCCCAAGAACCAGTCCCTGGCAGCAGCACAAGCTGTATCACTTTGTGTAGTCTCCCTCCTCCAGCATGAGCCAGTTTATTCCCCTTGTGCTTGAGGAGGTGCCATTGGGGGAAGCAACTACGGGACTTCTTGTCAAGCAGACCAAAGTGACACAGGCACAGCTGCTGTATCAGTTACAGGTTTGCACTCAGAGAACCCAAAAGGGCAGCAGCTTTGTTATGTAATCCCAGAGGTCTTTCGGCTTCCCATCCCACTGAAAAGAGGGCGGAAGACTTAGTCAGAGAGCACCCAGGTTACAAAGTCAACAGCTTGAACTCTGCCTGCATCTTAAACATTGGCTCTATGGAAAGTCCACCAAGCATCTCGGAACAGCACAGAAAGGTCACACCCAGAGTTGCTCAGATATTCTCTTCTCTGGGCAACTAGATAACTTGAACTCAGTTCAGGCAGCCAACTGCTTATCGACAGAGGCTACCAGTAGGTGGGCAGGAAACAGTCTGGCCTCCCCCTGTTGGACCTGAATCCAGCTCACCTAGGGCTCTCCTTCCCACTCTGTATTTGCTCATATCAATTTATTACTTTGATTCCTACAAGATGCTTTAGAAGCCAATTTTAGTTCAGTAAGTGAAGATAACAGACCTCTGATCTATTGCAAAGTAATCAGGAGATAAGGATCTCTTGGTCCAACCTCTAGCAAGGACAGCTTTGAGGGTCTTCTGGTTGGAGAGCAGGATAACAAATAGATAGCTGTGACCATAAGTGGTGTCTTTCCCACAAGTTTGTTCCCTCCTCTGCTTAGGCTGGGCAGTAGATTCAGGATGGACAAAAGGAAATATTTCTTTACACAGCAAGTAATTAAAATGTAGAATCTGCTGCCAGAGGATACAGTGATGGCCACAGATACCAATGGCTTTAAAAAGGGATTAGACAGATTCACCGAGGATAGGTCTATCAGTGGCTACTGGAGCCACAGTGACTAAAGGGAACCTCCACATTCTGAAGCAGCCAATATCCGAATGCCAGTGCCAGGAGGCAGCATCAGGGGAAGGCCTCAGCTTCTATGCCCTGTTGCTGGACCTCCAGAGGAGCTGGTTGGCCACCATATGAGACAGGATGTTGGATTAGATGGACCACTGGTCTGATACAGCAGGAGTCTTCTTACGTTCTTATGGAAGCTCCTTGGGGCAGAATTCCATTTTGACTTTCAAAAGCTCTTGTGGGTCTTTAAGGTGCTACTAGAGGGGAATCTAGCTGTTCTACTGCAGACCAACACAGCCACCCTCTGAAAGAATTAAGTGTGTAATGTTTAGCAGATTAAAAGGCAAGATGAATCATTTTTTAAAAAAATCACTGTTTATATCAAGAATCACTCCATTTGGAATACTATGTGCAGTTTTGATCACCCTCTCTCTAAAAATATACTGTAGAACTGGAAAAGATACCACAAAGGGCAACCAAAGTGATCAAGGCATTAGAACCCTTAGTTCAGAAAAAGAGAGGACTGAGATGGGTAGGGCATGATGGTAAAGTTATGCACGGGGCAGGAAACTCCCCAGAATTTGGGGAGACAACTAATGAAGTTGAAGGGCACTAAACCCACAACAGACAATGGAAGCAGTTCTTCATGCGGTGCTTAACCAGCTTGCAGGACTCATTGCTGTAAGATGTAGTAATGACTTTAACAGGAGCATTAGGCAACTTCATGGAATACACCAGTCTGGTGTAGTGGTTAATTGTGCAGACTCTAATCTGGGAGAACTGGGTTTGATTCCCCGCTCCTCCACTTGCACCTGCTGGATGACCCTGGGCAAGCCGTAGTTCTGGCACAGCTGTTCTTGAAAACGAGCAGTCCCTGTCAGAGCTCTCTCAGCCCCACCTACCTCACAGGGTGTCTGTTGTGGGGAGGGGAAGGAGTTTGTAAGCCGCTCTGAGACTCCTTTGGGTAGTGAAGGGCGGGGTATAAATCCAATCTCTTCTCCTTCTTCTTCAATCTATGGCTATTAGGCAGGGTGGCTGAATGGGACCTCCTCATTCAGAGGCAGTGTACTTCCGAATGCTAGCTGAGGGAAGGAATGAAAACGGGAGGGCTTTGGCTTCTGTGCCCTATTTGAGGCATTCTGAAGACTTGGTTGATCACTGTTGGGAATAAAAGGATGAACTGGGTAGACCAGTGGTCTGATCCAGCAAAGCTTTTTTAAATATAAAACCAGTGGGTTGGTCTGAGACATAAGGTTCGCTTATTTCTGGGCAATATATTGTCTGTGAGAAGATGGGAGGGAACACAAAGATGGCTTCTCTCTGCCCTACCTAAGCAGTGTCCCTGGTCACAGTTTAAGAAGTAATCTCATATATCCTCACAACCAGAGTAAAGAAAGGCTGGAGGAACATGCAGCATAAAAAGATCTTTTACTTAAATAAGTCAATCTTTGGGCTTGACCCAGCCACAGAAGACTGTTGCAAGTTTTAAAAAGGAGCTTCAAAAAAAAAGAAGAAGGAAAATGAGGTGCTTACTTCATGTGCCAGATGCACTGAATTCCGGGCAAGTCACAGATTAGGAAGGAAATATCCTGACTCATAAAAATATATTGCTGTGATGACTCAGCACATTTCTCCAAACTGTCCCGTGCTGCTACACAGAGTTGAAAAATGACCACCTTTTAAAGATCTTATACATTGGCCTTGCTCATTCGGCAACTGGCCAAAAAAGGAAGAAGAAGCAAAATTGACTCGGTCAGCTGTTTTTTGGGTGGCTGGCAAGAAAAAGAGAACTGGATGCTGCTAAACTGGTAATGGAAACACTATATGGGACACCATGTCTTGCAAACTATATAAAAAAGCGGAAAACTTTGTTATCAATGGCTATGGTCACAGAGGGCAAGAGCTCCCTGAACATCAAAATCCTAACATGTCAAGCTAGGCTAGAAGCCCTTGCTTGGATTTGATCCTTGCTTTATGCTTCCAAAAGGCTTTGGAAGAAATTTCTTCTCTCTTAAACTGTTGGGTGTACTGTGCTGCTGTGTTGTTAACTGGTCTAATACCTCCAGCATTCTGGTACTGGTGTTATAACTAGTTTGTTTTTTTTAAGATACCTAATGTTTTACAGATGTTTTAGTGCCATTTATCATGAATTGTTAGTAGTAATCTTGGAAATCACTTTAGAGAGAATATGGTATACAAGTGTCCTAAACCAGAGTCCCTTATCACAGCTATTCTGCTATATACACAGGATGATTTTTCTTCATGAAGGAGGATTCCGATTATACAAGTGCCCAAATGCCATCTGAAGCACGACAACCCAGAGTTTGGCCACCTAACTGAGAGGCAGAAGGCAACATAGCCTACCTCTGTGTATAGGGCAGGCATGCAAT